>NC_084751.1:11321197-11491197 GCF_033978785.1 Entelurus aequoreus | reverse complement strand
CTTTTTTTGTTTTATATATAATATATATTAATCATATAAATATATGTAATGATGACAATTATTTTTGTTATTAATAAATTTTATAATTTAATCTATAAGACAAGTTAGCTCTTCCCAAAGCTAACTTGTCTTATGCTAGCACATTGTAATATTTCATATCTGCTGTATATATTTTATTACTATTTGTTTTATCATTACTTTACTTACTGTATATGACTACATTATTTTATTTTATGTATTTAATTTTATGTAGTATATATTATCATTTGTAAATATTGAAATATATTTGTATTTATTATAAATATGAGTTATATGTATATATATATATATATATATATATATATATATATATATATATATATATATATATATATATATATATATATATATATATATATATATATATATATATATATATATATATATATATGTATATATATATAATATTCATCATTTCAATCAGTTGTTATTGTTGTAGTTTTCAGCAAAACTGCAAGAAATAGTATTTATTTATTATGGATTATCTGTAAATTGTATTTAATTATATATAGTAGATATTATCATTTATAAATATTTTTAAATATATTTCTACTTATTATACATTTGACTTTGTCGGTTTTATATATAATATATATTCATTATATAAATATGTAATGTGATGACAATTATTTTTGTTATTAATAAATTTCATAATTTAATCTATAAAACAAGTTAGCTCTTCCCAAAGCTAACTTGTCTTACACTAGCACATTTTAATATTTCATATCTGCTGTATATATTTTATTAGTATTTGTATTATCATTATTTTACTTACTTAATTGTATGTAGTATATATTATCATTTGTAAATATTGAAATATATTTGTATTTATTATAAATACGAGTTATATATATATATATATATATATATATATATATATATATATATATATATATATATATATATATATATATATATATATATTCATAATTTCAATCAGTTATTATCGTCGTAGTTTTCAGTAAAACTGAATAAAATTGTATTTATTTATTATAGATTATCTGTAAATTGTATTTAATTATATATAGTATATATTATCATTTATAAATATTGAAATATATTCCTACTTATTATAAATTTGACTTTGTCGGTTTTATATATAATATATATTAATTAAATAAATATGTAATGATGACAATTATTTTTGTTATTAATGTTAATCATTTATTATTGTGGTTATAGTTTTTAGTAGTGTCGTACTACAAAAAATATATATATTTAATAAAAAAACTCATATATTTAACCAAAATTATAATAAATATAAATACATAAAAACAACTAAATATGAATAAATATGATACAAATATTAATAGCTATTTATTTAAATTCAAAATGTTTTATGGTTGTGGTTGTAGCTTTCAGTATAACTGCAAGAAATAGTATTTATTTATTAGAGACAAATATTTTTTTCTGTAAATTGTATTTTATTATATATAGTATATATTATCATTTATAAATGTTGAAATATATTTCTATATATTATAAATATGCCTTTTTTGTTTTATACATAGTATATATTCATTCAATGATGACAATTATTTTCATTATTATTAATTTTAATCATTTATTATTGTGGTTAGTTTTTAGTAGTGTCGAACTGCAAAAAACTTATATTGGATAGAAAAATCATATATTCCCCTATAATTATAATAAATAAATACATACATAAAAAACAACTAAATATGAATAAATATGATTTTTTAAAATATATTAATAGCTATGTATTTACATTTAGAATGTTTTATGGTTGTGGTTGTAGTTGTTGGTATAGAACTGCAAAAAAGATTATTTATATATTATAGAAAAAACAAAAAATATATACAAATAATTAAATATGAATACATATATATTATAAATATGACTTTTGTTTTAAATATAGTATATATTCATTCAATGATGACAATTATTTTTATTATTATTAATTTTAATCATTTATTATTGTGGTTAGTTTTTAGTAGTGTCGAACTGCAAAAAACTTATATTGGATAGAAAAATCATATATTCCCCTATAATTATAATAAATAAATAAATACATAAAAAACAACTAAATATGAATAAATATGATTTTTTTTAAATTATATTAATAGCTATGTATTTACATTAAGAATGTTTTATGGTTGTGGTTGTAGTTTTTGGTATAGAACTGCAAAAAATATTATTTATATATTATAGAAAAAACAAAAAATATATAAAAATAATTAAATATGAATGAATATATATTATAAATATGACTTTTGTTTTATATATAGTATGTGTTCATTCAATGATGACAATTATTTTTATTATTATTAATTTTAATCATTTATTATTGTGGTTAGTTTTTAGTAGTGTCGAACTGCAAAAACTTATATTGGATAGAAAAATCATATATTCCCCTATAATTATAATAAATAAATAAATACATAAAAAACAACTAAATATGAATAAATATGATTTTTTTTAAAAATATATTAATAGCTATGTATTTACATTTAGAATGTTTTATGGAAGTGGTTGTAGTTTTCGGTATAGAACTGCAAAAAATATTATTTATATATTATAGAAAAAACAAAAAATATATACAAATAATTAAATATGAATAAATATATATTATAAATATGACTTTTGTTTCATATATAGTATATATTCATTCAATGATGACAATTATTTTTATTATTATTAATTTTAATCATTTATTATTGTGGTTAGTTTTTAGTAGTGTCGAACTGCAAAAAAATTATATTGGATAGAAAAATCATATATTCCCCTATAATTATAATAAATAAATAAATACATAAAAATTAATAAATATGATTTAAAAATATATATTAATAGCAATGTATTAGTGGTAGTGGTTGTAGTTTTCTGTATAGAACTGCAAAAAATATTATTTATATATTATAGAAAAAACAAAAAACATATACAAATAATTAAATGTGAATAAATATAGGTTAAAGTTAAGAATGTTTTATTTGATGCATTTACCAAATTTACCTACGGTCATATCAAAAATAATAAAGGGGGATAATAAATAAATGTCAAATGAATTTAGTTGCACATTTTGACTATTGTATTTTTTTACTGCAGAAACACTTAAAAAAATTTGAATAATTATCACAAAATGATTTAATATAATTATATTTGATTGTGTCATTGTCATTATAATTTCCCTTTCTTTGCTGATGGGTTAGGATAGGTCACATGGCTCTACAGCTTTATACGGTGTGTTACTAAACATGCTTCCATGATTTCTGGCCGTCTTGTCCTGTAAGAGAACATCACGGCTCTCGAAGGAGGGATTGATTGCCGTTGCACTGAATCATGTCCACCATGTGGCAGGGTCCACATCGCCACATGGAACGTGGGCTCGGCCGTGCCGCCCGATGACATCAGCGCTCTGTTTGGAGGCCACGTGTCGGATGGGAGCGTTGACATGTTTGTCATCGGGTGAGCAGCAGACAGAAAGGCCGACTCGCTCTTTTGTGAGCCAACTGCTGTCCTTCTTTTTCCCCTCCAGACTGCAGGAAGTCAACTCCATGATCAACAAGCGGCTGAAGGATGCTCTGTTCTCAGACCAGTGGAGCGAGCTCTGCATGGACACGCTCAGCCCCTTCGGATACGTCCTGGTCAGTCAAGTACCCAGCATGCAACTGGCACCGTGTGCAAAGTCACACAATGGGGGTGTGAGACTTCAGTTCAGCGAGCGTCTCAGTATTTGTTTTGTCTTATTTGTGTGCTTTCATTATATAACAAAGATGTGTGATGATAACCATAGACCCAGAATTTTAAAGGGGAACCACACTTTCTGGGGGGAATTTTGCCTATCAACTACAATTATTGTCAGAGACAAGACCACACATCTTCTTTTTTTTTAAAGATTTTAAAGATAAAAATGCTTAGATGTGGCTAATCGCCATTGTAGCCCTCTAAAACAACTTCAAAACCCTCCATAAACGTTTTATATACACACTGCAAGTATATATATATAATGTAGTAACAGACACGGTCATAAAAATGTGTAATATATACAATATTTACCGTATTTTGACCATTTTAATCAATCTTTGGACAAATGAGGATTCACAACTTTATCTTTTTGAAGCTGAATATACTGAGGATGAACGACTGAAACTCTCTCTCTTCGATTTTTTTATTTGGTTCATCAGTTCATGTGAACAGTACACTTCAAGTGCATAGCAGATAAATAAATAAAAGTATCGGTTTACATTTCCTGACCAAAAAGGTATAGGCTGAAGCTAAAAGCGTATTATGCCTACCCTTTCCACATTCACTTTGTACATGTCACATAGAGAAAAGAAAAGAAAAAAACAAAAAATCAATCTTGGGATAAAGAAACACAAGAAAGGACTCTAGAGTCTCTGTCAAAATCCTAGTACTTGATCACATGCATTGTTAAGCATGTAAATACATGCATTTACCAATATATATATATGTATACTGTATATATATATATATATATAAGTATATGCGTACATATATGTGTATATATGTATATATATATATGTATACATATATACATATATATATATATATACGTATATACATATATGTATGTATACATATATATATATATGTATATATATATGTATATATATATATGCATACATATATGTGTATATATGTATATATGTATATATACATATATATATATATGTATATACATACATACATATATATGTATATATGTGTGAATACATACACATATTTGTATATATACGTATATATATGTGTGTGCGTGTGTGTGCGTGTGTGTGTGTGTGTGTACATGTATATACATATATATGTATATATATATATATATATATATATATATATATATATATATATATATATATATATATATATATATATATATATATATATAATTATATATATATATATATATATATATATATATATATATATATATATATATATATATATATATATATATATATATATATATATTTATTTATTTATTTAGTCAGCCACCCATTGACAATCAATGGGTGGCTGACTAAATACTTTTTTGCCCCACTGTATATATATATATATATATATATATATATATATATATATATATATATATATATATATATATATATACATATATATATATACACATTCCATATACACATTCCACATACGATTGTTCAAATGCACATTTGCGCTCACATTTTTTCCTTTTTTTTTGCTGCTTATAGAAAAATAATTTCCCCCCATGGTCATAATGGGGTATTGTGTGGAGAATTTTGAGGACAAAAATTATTCTACTGCATTTTGGAGTAAGGCTGTAAAATGTGGAAAAAGTGAAGCGCCGTGAATACTTTCCAGGACTGTATTTGTTGCACTTGTGTCTTTTTTAAAGTTATTTACTGGGATTAATCATGATTAATACGTGTGATTAATCATGATTAAACAAATATTGGCAGTTGTGCTCTCCTAGTGTTGCTATCCAGAATGTCTCCCTGGCGTGCAGGTGGCGTCTCAGAGAATGCAAGGAGTGCTGCTGCTGGTCTTCTCCAAATTCTGCCATCTTCCTTTCCTCCGAGGCGTGCAGACGCAGAGCACGCGTACGGGACTCGGGGGATGTTGGGTAAGTCACATCCTCTCTCTCACTTGTGACGGTGCAGACGTGGCACGTGTCCGTAGACAGAATCTGGCTTTGAAAGGCGGCAGGTGCTAGCACCTTCATGACGGTTGATGTCATCACACGCCTCTGCTGCAGTCTCCTTCTCTTTGAGGTCAGTGCAGCAGCAGCAGCAGCAGCAGCAGCAACGCTTGCTGCGGTGCATTCAAAGACCTTTGCCACGTCTGCAACCTTTGTCATCACCTCTACTTTCTATCACCTCCTTTTCATTCATAAGATGCTGCGTACGCGTGGGAAACTACAACCTCACCTGACAATGTCCAGTTCATTAGGAACGTGCGTGTTGCATATTTACACTTTCATTACAGCACGTCCGAAAAGGAGTAGGAAGAAGCAGAGCTTATTTAATCCTACCCCTTCTCATACCACAGCAATTTTATCCCATGTCATTGTTCTCTGCAAGAGAACAGTGAATAAATAAATAATATACATTAGTAAGTAAACAAATATTAAATACTTAAATAATCTTTATCTAAAAATTAAAAAAAAGGGTTCAAGATGTTCATCATAATTATTGTTCTTCTGTGTGAACACTTGTAGTTTGAACAGTCTCTTAAACTGAATCAAATTGGTGCTTTGTTGGATTTCTTTGCTTAATCCACTCCATAATTTAATTCCACATACTGATATGCTAAAGGTTTTAAGTGTTGTACGCAGGCCCGGCCCTAACCAATCTGGCGCCCTGGGCAAGATTTTAGGTGGCGCCCCCCCCACATCGGCAGTGAAGTGTATATACTCACAAGAAACCGAATAGCTTTGTCTTTGACCTTTTTTTTTACTTAAAGAAAGCAAATTAACAATCAGAATAGTTAACAAGATAAAAAAAAAATATGGATAAATAAATGAATAGAACAAATAAAAAATGAATATATGAAATACAATATTTTTTACATACATAAACACAAAATAAAACGTGTCAACAAGTTGCATAAAATAAATTAAAAATACCATATAAATAAGACACTGCACAAAACAAGATATCAAACCAGTATGACTTTAACAACTATATTACAAAAAAAGGGGATCCTACAGAGTTCTCTATTTGTGCTTTTTAACATTGCATTAACTAGAATGACTTACAAATGACTGTACACCAGGGAGTACTGTAATTACCTAACGTTACATTGTTAAGTACAAATCATTGTGGGAAAATTGAATAGGCCGACATGTTGTTTTATTATTTTTAACTAATGTATAAATTATCAAGTAGAATATATGAAATATATTGGATTCAAAATCCTCGTTGCAATTGTGACATAAATTCAGCTGAATAGCTGAGCATAATTACTGTATATGTTTTTGATCGAGATTGATTGAGAAGTTTATTGACATCTTAAAGAATTGAATCCATGTAATGCTTTAAAAAGGCTAATGGATGGCACAAAAAAGCCAAAAGGCTTGTTTCCATTGTGGTCCATTAAATATTCATCACATTTGATACATTCAGAATAAAAGATACACTACCGTTCAAAAGTTTGGGGTCACCCAAACAATTTTGTGGAATAGCCTTCATTTCTAAGAACAAGAATAGACTGTCGAGTTTCAGATGAAAGTTCTCTTTTTCTGGCCATTTTGAGCATTTAATTGACCCCACAAATGTGATGCTCCAGAAACTCAATCTGCTCAAAGGAAGGTCAGTTTTGTAGCTTCTGTAACGAGCTAAACTGTTTTCAGATGTGTGAACATGATTGCACAAGGGTTTTCTAATCATCAATTAGCCTTCTGAGCCAATGAGCAAACACATTGTACCATTAGAACACTGGAGTGATAGTTGCTGGAAATGGGCCTCTATACACCTATGTAGATATTGCACCAAAACCAGACATTTGCAGCTAGAATAGTCATTTACCACATTAGCAATGTATAGAGTGTATTTCTTTAAAGTTAAGACTAGTTTAAAGTTATCTTCATTGACAAGTACAGTGCTTTTCTTTAAAAAATAAGGACATTTCAAAGTGACCCCAAACTTTTGAACGGTAGTGTATATAAAAAGATATATACCAAAAAAATGGGGGAATGGGGGGGGGGGGGGGAGTAATATATACAGTATGTACATGTAAACACTATAGTAGTCGTTTCATTCACATTTTAAAAATGTGTAGTGGATTGTCCGACGCTTAAACAGCAACAAAAGTGAGTTTAGTACAAAAGGTTTATTTACCCATAGTCAAAAGTGCAAAGTTGGATTAAGCTGCCCATGCAGACAAACAAACGTCCTCCGGAGGACACAAGAATCAAGCAATTGGCCATTTGATCTGTTTCCCCACGCCCCAAGGTCCCGTTGTTTTCGACATGTTTGTTTTGCAACATCCTTGAATCCCTTAGTCATGCTTAGACAATCAAAACATTTTGTAGAAGGGTTAGAGCGACTCCATATTCAACTTTGTCCTACATCTGGTCCTTCAACGGTATAGAATAGAAGAGAAATTCAAAAAGGTGGAATGAGGTGAAATCTAACGGCTGCCATGCAGGCTGTTTTATTTTATTTTATTTTGTCTTTCTTTTTTCCTTTTTTTTTGCCATTGCTCAAAAAAAAAAAAAAAGACAAAAAAAATCCATGTTACAAAGAATTATTTTTAAGGCTCCAGTTACTTCAAATATTTCACTTTAAAATGTCTTATGCGGTAAATATTGCATATATTGTGTGGTTGCCATATAAAAACATCAAAGTTTTATTTGACAAAAGAGCATAAAACAAACAAAATAATAGTTCAAACGTAAAATGGACAGATATATCTGAAGTTGATCTCGTAACTTAAGTGTTGAAAGTAAAAGAAAAACCTAATAAAAATGTATCACTTTATGAGTGGGGCACCTTTCGGAAGCCAAATATATTTAGTGGTATTGTATTTATCTTTTCACCGTCATTACTCAAAAATATGAAAAAATTAAAATCAATGGTGTCCTGCATTATTGATCTTTTAGGGCTCTAATTACTAAATACTGCATATTTCAGTTTTACTATAAAAAACTAAGTTGTTTTTGACAGAAAAGCCATAAAACATTTTCTTTTTATTACTTTATATCAGGGGTCACCAACCTTTTTGAAAGCAAGAGCTACTTCTTGGGTACTGATTAATGCGAAGGGCTACCAGTTTGATACACACTTAAATAAATTGCCAGAAATAGCCAATTTGCTCAATGTACCTTTAACTCTATGTTATTATTAATAATTAATGATATTCACACTTAATTGAACGGTTTAAAAGAGGAGAAAACACGAAAAAAATGACAATTAAATTTTGAAACATAGTTTATCTTCAATTTCGACTCTTTAAAATTCAAAATTCAACCGAAAAAAACAAGAGAAAAACTTAGCTAATTTGAATCTTTTTGAAAAAATTAAAAAAAGAATTTATGGAACATCATTAGTAATTTTTCCTGATTAAGATTAATTTTAGAATTTTGATGACATGTTTTAAATAGGTTAAAATCCAATCTACACTTTCTTAGAATATATAACAAATTGGACCAAGCTATATTTCTAACAAAGACAAATCATTATTTCTTCTAGATTTTCCAGAACAAAAATTTTAAAAGAAATTCAAAAGACTTTGAAATAAGATTAAAATTTGATTCTACAGATTTTCTAGATTGGCCAGAATATTTTTTTTGAATTTTAATCATAAGTTTGAAGAAATATTTCACAAATATTCTTCGTCGAAAAAACAGAAGCTAAAATGAAGAATTAAATTAAAATGTATTTATTATTCTTTACAGTAAAATAAATAAATTTACTTGAACATTGATTTAAATTGTCAGGAAAGAAGAGGAAGGAATTTAAAAGGTAAAAAGGTATATGTGTTTAAAAATCCTAAAATCATTTTTAAGGTTGTATTTTTTCTCTAAAATTGTCTTTCTGAAAGTTATAAGAAGCAAAGTAAAAAAAATAATGAATTTATTTAAACAAGTGAAGACCAAGTCTTTAAAATATTTTCTTGGATTTTCAAATTCTATTTGAGTTTTGTCTCTTTTAGAATTAAAAATGTCGGGCAAAGCGAGAGCGAGACCAGCTTGCTAGTAAATAAATAACATTTATAAAATAGAGGCAGCTCACTGGTAAGTGCTGCTATTTGAGCTATTTTTAGAACAGGCCAGCGGGCTACTCATCTGGTCCTTACGGGCTACCTGGTGCCCGCGGGCACCGCGTTGGTGACCCCTGGTTTACATGAACTTGAAGTCGATATAGAGATTAACGGTAAGCGTTAAATAAAAAATAATAATTTGACTTGTTTTTAACATTTTAATGACTGAGACCCTTTGTGGTCCCTGGGACCCCTAAAGGTAAAATAATTTAAAAAAAACATATATTTTGTTATGTTTTGAAAATGAAATATCAAAATGGCCCCCAAATGCTTTAATTTTTCCATGTGCGGCCCTCAGTGGAAAAAGTTTGGACACCCCTGCTTTAGCTGCATAATTGTAATCATATTCACATTTTAAAATCCATTTGACACATCTTTAGCCTTTTTTTTTTTTTAAACCTTGTGGTATTTTGATGTTTGTATTTGTATTTATTATTTATTTTTAGCTAGTAGGATATAAGAACACATATTTGAATCCATTATATTGTAATGCAATGTAATGACCATGTTGATGATGCTGTTATTGTGTGTGCTGCAGGGCAACAAAGGGGGCGTGAGTGCCAGGATGTCCATATTTGGTCACCCGGTGTGCTTCCTGAACTGCCACCTCCCCGCCCACATGAGGAACCTGGAGCAGAGGATGGAGGACTTTGAGAGCATCCTGCAGCAGCAGCAGTTTGAGGGAGGGGCCGCCACGGGGGTGCTGGATCACGAGTGGGGGGGACTCTTTATTGTTGGAGATTATTCTCATGATGTCATTCTTTTGATGTCGTGCCCTCTGTTTGCCGTCCAGTGTTGTCTTCTGGTTCGGAGATTTGAACTTCCGCATCGAGGACTATGACATCCACGTGGTGAAGTGTGCAATAGACAGCAACAAGCTGCCCTTGCTGTGGGAAAGGGATCAGGTGACTTTTCAGCGCATGCGCGCGCACACACACACACACACACACACACACACACACACACACACACACACACACACACACACACACACACACACACACACACACACACACACACACACGCACACACACACACATTAAGCAACCAGCAGAGGACGCGTGCGCACACATGCACGCACACACTAGCAACCAACAGAGGGCGCATGAGCACGCACACACACTAGCAACAAGCTGAGGACGCATACGCACGCACGCACACACACACAGACACACAGACACACACACACACACACACACACACACACACACACACACACACACACACACACACACACACTAGCAACCAGCAGAGGGCGCTGTGGCAAAAGCCATTTCACTCAAGGAGTCTCCTAAATTCTTTATTGTGTGTCTATTTCTTCTTCTTCTTCTTCTTTTTTCTTGTTCTTCTTCTTCTCCTTCTTCTTCTTCTTCTCCTTTTTCTTCTTCTCCTCCTTCTTCTTCTTCTCCTTTTTTTCTTCTCCTTCTCCTTCTCCTCCTTCTCCTTCTTCTCCTTGTTTTTCTTCTCCTTCTTCTTCTTCTTCTTCTTCTCCTTCTTTTTATTTTTCTTCTTCTTCTCCTCCTTCTTCTTCTTCTCCTTCTTCTTCTCCTTCTTCTTCTTCTCCTTTTTTCTTCTCCTTCTCCTTCTTCTTCTTCTTTTCCTTCTCCTTCTTTTTCTTCTCCTTCTTCTTCTCCTTTTTTTCTTCTCCTTCTCCTTCTTTTTCTTTTCCTTCTCCTTCTTTTTCTTCTCCTTCTTCTTCTCCTTATTTTTCTTCTCCTTCTTCTTCTTTTCCTTCTCCTTCTTTTTCTTTTTCTTCTTCTTCTCCTTCTTTTTCTTCTTCTTCTCCTTCTTTTTCTTCTTCTTCTCCTTCTTCTTCTTCTCCTTCTCCTTCGTCTTCTTCTTATTCTCTTTCTTATTCTTTTTCTTCTCCTTCTTTTTCTTCTTCTTCTCCCTATTTTTCTTCTACTTCTCCTTCTTCTTCTTCTTCTTCTTCTTCTTCTTCTTCTTATCCTCCTTCTTCGTCTCCTTCTTTTTCTCCTCCTCCTTCTTCTTCTCCTCCTTCTTCTTTTAATTATTATTATTATTCTCCTTCTTCATCTTTGTGTTCTTCTTCTCCTCCTTCTCCCTTTTCTTCTTTGTCTCCTCCTCCTCCTTCTTCTTCTCCTTCTTTTTCTTCTTCTTCTTCTCCTTCTTCTTATTATTTTTCTTCTCCTTCTTCTTTTCCTTCTCCTTCTTTTTCTTCTTCTCCTTCTTTTTCTTCTTCTTCTTCTCCTTCTTTTTCTTCTTCTTCTTCTCCTTCTTCTTATTCTTTTTCTTCTCCTTCTTTTTCTTTTTCTTCTCCTTCTTTTTCTTCTTCTCCTTCTTTTTCTTCTTCTTCTCCTTCTTGTTCTTCTTCTTCTTATTATTCTCTTTCTTCCTCTTTTTCTTCTCCTTCTTTTTTTCCTCTTCTCCTTATTTGTATTCTTCTTCTCCTTCGTTTTCTTCTTCTTATCCTCCTTCTTCGTCTCCTTCTTTTTCTCCTCCTTCTTCTTCTTCTCCTCCTTCTTCTTTTAATTATTATTATTATTCTCCTTCTTCTTCATATTTTTGTTCTTCTTCTCCTTCTCCTTTTTCTTCTTCATCTCCTCCTCCTCCTTCTTTTTCTTCTTCTTCTCCTCCTTCTTTTTCTTCTTCTTCTTTTTCTTCTTCTTATCCTCCTTCTTCTTTTTCTTCTTCTAATTATTATTATTCTTCTCCTTCTTCTTCATCTTTTTGTTCTTCTTCTTCTCCTCCTCCTCCTCCTTCTTCTCCTTCTCCTTCTTCTTCTCCAGCGTGCTCTACCTTCCACATTTTTCATCTGATTCAAACCATTCCAACTCCAAACTCTTCATCTTATTCGGGAATAATTCGGGCTTTCCCTTGACAAATTCCAAAAAAATAATTTCCCAGAATTTCAGGTTTTCCGGGACATTTTTCTCATTCAAAATGAAACTGCAACCATTTCTAAATGTTTCAATCGATTCAAACCATTCCACCTTCGACATTTTCCGCTCATCCTGAACATTCACACTATCATTTTTACAAGTTAAAAACAATTCCAGGAATTCCCATAATTCCAGAGTTTCCAAAACCCTATTTTCACCCTTTTTTTCTGGCGACGACTCCTTCCACATTTTTCAACCCACTTCAACCGTTCCACCGTCAAAACATTCCTCTTAATCTGGAAAATGTCCAAGTTTTCCCGAAACTCCCTAATACCACCAGGAAGTGTGGCAAGAAAAAAGCCAAATAAAAAAGCGTGTCTCCAATGATAAACAAACTCAAAGATATAATCTATAATCTGTCTTTGTTGTCGTCAGCTCAACATGGCTAAAAACACAGAATCCATCCTGGAAGGGTTCCTGGAGGGGCCGCTACAATTCCCGCCCACGTATAAGTTTGACGTGGGCACACACACCTACGACACAAGGTCACGACCTCAACCTCCACACCAGATGTGATGTGCAGACACGCTCGTGTTGATGCTCACCGCCATCTTTCTTTCTTGTCCAACTCTTTGGCCTCAGTGCTAAGAAGAGGAAGCCGGCGTGGACCGACCGTATCCTGTGGCGCCTCCGCCGCACGGGCTCCCCCGTTCCTACCCACAATGCAGCACTGCAGAGGGGTCTGACCTCATGGCTGGGCGGTGCCACCAAAGTGACTCAGCACGCCTACAGGAGCCACATGGCCTTCACCATCAGCGACCACAAGCCTGTGTCTGCGCTCTTCTCCTTGCACGTGAGTCACTCCTTTGGCATATTTCTTTCATTTGGCCGCACTTTTTACACCAAAAGTACCAACAAAAAACTTTGCGTGATAATACATCATTTTTAAATTATGAAAATAAATAATTGTATGAGGAAAAAAGTCATTATTTCTCAAGTTGAACTTGTGATACTATGAGAAAGTCGTTTTTTATTTAATAAATAAATAAATAAATAAATAAATAACACGTAACTCCAAAATCATCATGTTCACTTGTTGTAAAATGAAGTCATCATTTTTTAAATTAATTAAATATATCATTTTGCCACAATAACAGTGTTATATCATCGAAGTACATTTGTAATATGAGGAAAGCGTCGTTATAATATTAAAAGAATAAAGTTGGAAGCCAAAAAACAATCATATTTTACAATAGTAAAATTTACCACAATAGTAAAGCTGTAATAATACAAGAAAAAGTTATGATCACAGAATAAAAAAACATAATTTTTCAATAGTATGAAAAGAAAACATCTTTTAACTATTAAAAGTTTTAATTTTTATAGTAATTAAGCTTAATTTTGACAAAAAAAGAGTCGTACTATCATCAAATAAATCTATGTAATGCAACAAAAATAAAAATTAGGGATGTCCGATAATGGCTTTTTGCCGATATCCCATATTCCGATATTGTCCAACTCTTTAATTACCGATACCGATATCAACCGATACCGATATCAACCGATATATGCAGTCGTGGAATTAACACATTATTATGCCTAATTTGGACAACCAGGTATGGTGAAGATAAGGTCCTTTTTAAAAAAATTAGTAAAATAAGATAAATAAATTAAAAACATTTTCTTGAATAAAAAAGAAAGTACAACAATATAAAAACAGTTACATAGAAACTAGTAATGAATGAAAATGAGTAAAATGAACTGTTAAAGGTTAGTACTATTAGTGGAGCAGCAGCACGCACAATCATGTGTGCTTACGGACTGTATCCCTTGCAGACTGTATTGATATATATTGATATATAATGTAGGAAGCAGAATATTAATAACAGAAAGAAACAACCCTTTTGTGTGAATGAGTGTAAATGGAGGAGGGAGGTTTTTAGGTTGGTGCACTAATTGTAAGTGTATCTTGTGTTTTTTATGTTGATTTAATTAAAATTAAAAAAAAAATAAATAAATAAATAAATAAAACGATACCAATAATAAAAAAACCGATACCGATAATTTCCGATATTACATTTTAACGCATATATCGGCCGATAATATCGGACATCTCTAATAAAAATGTTACACAAAAAAAAAGTTATCAATTGACATAAATTGAGTTGTAATATTACAAGAAAGACATATTAATGTTGCAAGAAAAAGTTCAAGAAAAATAATTTATAGAGTAATATGTAAAAAAAAAAAATTATACTAAATGAAAGTAACCGTTTTATGTGAATAAAAGGGTGTACTATTACAACGGAAAATACTGGTTTTAAAAGAAAAATGTGTCATTTTAAATAATTAACACTGTAATAGTACATAAAAAATTTACATTTTACATTTTAATTCTGTCATTTTACATGAATAAAACTGTGTAATATTACTACCAAAAAATACTTGTTTTACTAGATTGTTTTCTTTATTTTACATGAATGAGCCTGTGTAATATTACAGCAAATAAATACTTGTTTTAGAATAAACATACAACATAAATCTATGTCATGTAATAGTACAAGAAAAAAAGTCATTTTATTAAGTAATAGTATAAAAATATTTTACAAGAATTTTTTTAATCATTTTACATGATGGTCGAAATACAACAAAAAATACTGATTTTACAAGAAAATAGACATAAATTCACAAAAAACAAAATCATAATTTTGAATAAACATGAATAAAACTGTGTAATGTTACAACAAAGGAATACTAATTTTAGAAGAAAAAGTCAACATTTTATGAAAAATGTCATCATTTTATGAACAATTTCATCATTTTATACAAATAAACCTGTCTGTTATTTTACAACAAAATATATTGATTTTACAACAAAAAAAGTCATTAAAAAAAAAAAACACATCATTTTACATGAATAAAACTGTGTGATGTTACGACAACAAAGGAATACTCATTTTAGAAGAAAAAGTCGATCCATCCATCCATCCATTTTCTACCGCTTGTCCCTTTTGGGTCGCTGGAGCCTATCTCAGCTACAATCGGGCGGAAGGCGGGGTACACCCTGGACAAGTCGCTACCTCATCACAGGGCCAACAGAAAATGTTATATGACTAAACCTGTGCATTATTACAACCAAAAAAATTTACAAGGGAAAAAAAACATTAAAAACAAATAATTTTCATTTTTATTCTATTTATTTTTTACATGAATAAAACGGACAAAAACAAAGGAATATTCATTATAAAATGTTTTTCTTCTTTTAACATGAATACACCTGTTTAATATTACAACAAATAAATACTTGTTTTAGAAGAAACATAAAACATGTTATGTGAGTAAATATATGTCATGTAATAGTACAAGAAAACAGTAATAGTGAAAAAAATATTTTTTACTACATTTTTAAAAATAATTTTACCTGCATAAAACTGGGTGGAAATACAACAAAAAATTACTGATTTTACAAGAAAAAAGTCATAATTTACCCCCAGCCCAAAAAATCTTAACTTTACATGAGTAAAACTGTGTAATGTTACAACAAAGGAATACTAATTTTAGAAGAAAAAGTCAACATTTTAGGAAACATGTCATCATTTAAACCTGTCTAATATTTTACAACAAAGGAATACTCATTTTAGAAGAAAAAGTCAATATATTATGAACATTTTATATGACTAAACCTGTGCATTATTACAACAAAAGTACTGAGTTTTCCAAGGGAAAAAAAACAATTAAAAAACAAATAATTTCATTTTTATTCTATTTATTTTACATGAATAAAACGGACATAAAACAAAGGAATATTCATTATAAAATATTTTTTCTTCATTTAACATGAATTAACCTGTTTAAGATTACAACAAATAAATACTTGTTTTAGAAAAAACATACAACATGTTATGTGAGTAAATCTATGTCATGTAATAGTACAACAAAACAGTCATTTTATTAATAGTGAAAAAAATATTTTTACAAAATTCAATAATTTTACCTGAATAAAACTGGGTGGAAATACAACAAAAAATACTGATTTTACAAGAAAAAAGTCATAATTTACCCCCCCCCCCAAAAGAAAATCATAATTTTACATGAGTAAAACTGTGTAATGTAACAACAAAGGAATACTCATTTTAGAAGAAAAAGTCAACATTTTAGGAAAAATGTCATCATTTAAACCTGTCTAATATTTTACAACAAAGGAATACTCATTTTAGAAGAAAAAGTCAATATATTATGAACATTATATATGACTAAACCTGTGCATTATTACAACAAAAATACTGAGTTTTCCAAGGGAAAAAAAACAATTAAAAAACAAATAATTTCATTTTTATTCTATTTATTTTACATGAATAAAACGGACATAAAACAAAGGAATATTCATTATAAAATATTTTTTCTTCATTTAACATGAATTAACCTGTGTAATATTACAACAAATAAATACTTGTTTTAGAAAAAAACATAAAACATGTTATGTGAATAAATCTATGTCATGTAATAGTATATATTAAGTAATAGTGAAAAAAATATTTTTACAAACATTTTTAAATAATTTTACCTGAATAAAACTGGGTGGAAATACAACAAAAAAATACTGATTTTTACAAGAAAATAATTTACCCCCCACCCCATTTTTACATGAATAAAACTGTGTAATGATACAACAAAGGAATACTCATTTTAGAAGAAAATGTCAACATTTTATGAAAAATGTCATCATTTAAACCTGTCTAATATTCTACAACAAAATATATTGATTTTACAACCACAATTATTCATTTTTACAACAAAAAAGTCATCATTTTACAAAAAAACACATCATTTTACATGAATAAAACTGTGTAATATTACGACAAAGGAATACTCATTTTATGTGACTACACCTGCGTATTATTACAACAAAAATACTGAGTTTTCAAGGGAATTAAAAAAAAAACCCCAAATGATTTCATTTTTAATTCTATTTATTTTACATGAATAAAACCGTTTGATATTACAACAAAGGAATAGTCATTATAAAATATTTGTATTTTATTTTACATGAACCTGTTTAATATTACAGCAAAAAAATACTTGTTTTAGAAGAAACATACAACATTATGCGAGTAAATCTGTCATGTAGTAGTACAAGAAAACAGTCATTTTATTATGTAATAGTACAAAAAATATTTTAAAAGAAAAAAAATATTTTACATGAATAAAACTAGGTGGAAATACAACAAAAAATGCGGATTTTACAAGAAAAAATACATAATTTCCCCTCCAAAAATGATAATTTTACATGAGTAAAACTGTGTAATGTTACAACCAAGGAATACTCATTTTAGAAGAAAAAGTCAAAATTTTAGGAAAAATGTCATCATTTAAACCTGTCTAGTATTCTACAACAAAATATATTGATTTTACAACATTTATTCATTTTTACAACAAAAAAGTCATCATTTTACAAAAAAAACATCATTTTACATGAATAAAACGACAAAAGTAAAACTAATTTTATGTGACTAAACCTGCGTATTATTACAACAAAAATACTGAGTTTTCCAAGGGAATTTAAAAAAACCCAAATGATTTCATTTTTAATTCTATTTATTTTACATGAATAAAACCGTTTGATATTACAACAAAGGAATAGTCATTATAAAATATTAGTATTTTATTTTACATGAACCTGTTTAATGTTACAGCAAAAAAATACTTGTTTTAGAAGAAACATACAACATTATGCGAGTAAATCTGTCATGTAGTAGTACAAGAAAACAGTCATTTTATTATGTAATAGTACAAAAAATATTTTAAAAGAAAAAAAATATTTTACATGAATAAAACTAGGTGGAAATACAACAAAAAATATGGATTTTACAAGAAAAAATACATAATTTCCCCTCCAAAAATGATCATTTTACATGAGTAAAACTGTGTAATGTTACAACAAAGGAATACTCATTTTAGAAGAAAAAGTCAACATTTTAGGAAAAATTTCATCATTTAAACCTGTCTAGTATTCCACAACAAAATATATTGATTTTACAACATTTATTCATTTTTACAACAAAAAAAGTCATCATTTGACAAAAAAAAACATCATTTTACATGAATAAAACGACAAAAGGAATACTCATTTTATGTGACTAAACCTGTGTATTATTACAACAAAAATACTGAGTTTTCCAAGGGAATTAAAAAAAAAAATCAAAATTATTTCATTTTTAACTCTATTTATTTTACATGAATAAAACCGTTTGATATTACAACAAACCATTTAAACCTGTCTAGTATTCTACAACAAAATATATTGATTTTACAACATTTATTCATTTTTACAACAAAAAAGTCATCATTTTACAAAAAAAACATCATTTTACATAAATAAAACGACAAAAGGAATACTCATTTTATGTGACTAAACCTGTGTATTATTACAACAAAAGTACTGAGTTTTCCAAGGGAAAAAAAACTATTAATAAACAAATAATTTCATTTTTATTCTATTTATTTTACATTAATAAAACAGACATAAAACAAAGGAATATTCATTATAAAAATTTTTTTCTTCATTTAACATGAATTAACCTGTGTAATATTACAACAAATAAATACTTGTTTTAGAAAAAAACATACAAAATGTTATGTGAGTAAATCTATGTCATGTAATAGTACAAGAAAACAGTCATTTTATTAAGTAATAGTGAAAAAAATATTTTTACAAACATTTTAAAATAATTTTACCTGAATAAAACTGGGTGGAAATACAACAAAAAAATACTGATTTTACAAGAAAAAGGTCATAATTTACCCCCCACACCCGAAAAAAATCATCATTTTACATGAGTAAAACTGTGTAATGTTACAACAAAGGAATACTAATTTTAGAAGAAAATTTCAACATTTTATGAAAAATGTCATCATTTAAACCTGTCTAATATTCTACAACAAAATATATTGATTTTACAACCACATTTATTCATTTTTACAACAAAAAAGTCATAATTTTACAAAAAAAACACATAATTTTTCATGAATAGAACTGTGTAATATTACGACAAAGGAATACTCGTATTATTATAACAAAAATACTGAGTTTTCAAGGGAATTAAAAAAAACCCCAAATGATTTCATTTTTAATTCTATTTATTTTACATGAATAAAACCGTTTGATATTACAACAAAGGAATAGTCATTATAAAATATTTGTATTTTATTTTACATGAACCTGTTTAATATTACAGCAAAAAAATACTTGTTTTAGAAGAAACATACAACATTATGCGAGTAAATCTGTCATGTAATAGTACAAGAAAACAGTAATTTTATTATGTAATAGTACAAAAAATATTTTAAAAGAAAAACATTTTTTTACATGAATAAAACTGGGTGGAAATACAACAAAAAATGCGGATTTTACAAGAAAAAATACATAATTTCCCCTCCAAAAATGATCATTTTACATGAGTAAAACTGTGTAATGTTACAACAAAGGAATACTCATTTTAGATGAAAAAGTCAACATTTTAGGAAAAATGTCATCATTTAAACCTGTCTAGTATTCTACAACAAAATATATTGATTTTACAACATTTATTCATTTTTACAACAAAAAAGTCATCATTTTACAAAAAAAACATCATTTTACATAAATAAAACGACAAAAGGAATACTCATTTTATGTGACTAAACCTGTGTATTATTACAACAAAAGTACTGAGTTTTCCAAGGGAAAAAAAACTATTAATAAACAAATAATTTCATTTTTATTCTATTTATTTTACATTAATAAAACAGACATAAAACAAAGGAATATTCATTATAAAAAAATTTTTCTTCATTTAACATGAATTAACCTGTGTAATATTACAACAAATAAATACTTGTTTTAGAAAAAAACATACAAAATGTTATGTGAGTAAATCTATGTCATGTAATAGTACAAGAAAACAGTCATTTTATTAAGTAATAGTGAAAAAAATATTTTTACAAACATTTTAAAATAATTTTACCTGAATAAAACTGGGTGGAAATACAACAAAAAAATACTGATTTTACAAGAAAAAGGTCATAATTTACCCCCCACACCCGAAAAAAATCATCATTTTACATGAGTAAAACTGTGTAATGTTACAACAAAGGAATACTAATTTTAGAAGAAAATTTCAACATTTTATGAAAAATGTCATCATTTAAACCTGTCTAATATTCTACAACAAAATATATTGATTTTACAACCACATTTATTCATTTTTACAACAAAAAAGTCATAATTTTACAAAAAAACCACATAATTTTTCATGAATAGAACTGTGTAATATTACGACAAAGGAATACTCGTATTATTATAACAAAAATACTGAGTTTTCAAGGGAATTAAAAAAAAACCCCAAATGATTTCATTTTTAATTCTATTTATTTTACATGAATAAAACCGTTTGATATTACAACAAAGGAATAGTCATTATAAAATATTTGTATTTTATTTTACATGAACCTGTTTAATATTACAGCAAAAAAATACTTGTTTTAGAAGAAACATACAACATTATGCGAGTAAATCTGTCATGTAATAGTACAAGAAAACAGTAATTTTATTATGTAATAGTACAAAAAATATTTTAAAAGAAAAACATTTTTTTACATGAATAAAACTGGGTGGAAATACAACAAAAAATGCGGATTTTACAAGAAAAAATACATAATTTCCCCTCCAAAAATGATCATTTTACATGAGTAAAACTGTGTAATGTTACAACCAAGGAATACTCATTTTAGAAGAAAAAGTCAACATTTTAGGAATAATGTCATCATTTAAGCCTGTCTAGTATTCTACAACAAAATATATTGATTTTACAACTTTTTTTCATTTTTACAACAAAAAAGTCATCATTTGACAAAAAAACATAATTTTACATGAATAAAACTGTGTAATATTACGACAAAGGAATACTCATTTTATGTGACTGAACCTGTGTATTATTACAACAAAAATACTGAGTTTTCCAAGGGAATTAAAAAAAACAACCCAAATGATTTCATTTTTAATTCCATTTATTTTACATGAATAAAACCGTTTGATATTACAACAAAGGAATAGTCATTATAAAATATTTGTATTTTATTTTACATGAACCTGTTTAATATTACAGCAAAAAATACTTGTTTTAGAAGAAACATACAACATTATGCGAGTAAATCTATGTCATGTAATAGTACAAGAAAACAGTCATTTTATTATGTAATAGTACAAAAAATATTTTAAAAGAAAAAAAATATTTTACATGAATAAAACTGGGTGGAAATACAACAAAAAATATGGATTTTACAAGAAAAAATACATAATTTCCCCTCCAAAAATGATAATTTTACATGAGTAAAACTGTGTAATGTTACAACCAAGGAATACTCATTTTAGATGAAAAAGTCAACATTTTAGGAAAAATGTCATCATTTAAACCTGTCTAGTATTCTACAACAAAATATATTGATTTTACAACATTTATTCATTTTTACAACAAAAAAGTCATCATTTGACAAAAAAACCATCATTTTACATGAATAAAATGACAAAAGGAATACTCATTTTATGTGACTACACCTGTGTATTATTACAACAAAAATACTGAGTTTTCCAAGGGAAAAAAAACAATTAAAAAACAAATAATTTCATTTTTATTCTATTTATTTTACATGAATAAAACGGACATAAAACAAAGGAATATTCATTATAAAAAATGTTTTCTTCATTTAACATGAATTAACCTGTGTAATATTACAACAAATAAATACTTGTTTTAGAAAAAATGTTATGTGAGTAAATCTAAGTCATGTAATAGTACAAGAAAACAGTCATTTTATTAAGTAATAGTGAAAAAAATATTTTTACAAACATTTTTAAATAATTTTACCTGAATAAAACTGGGTGGAAATACAACAAAAAAATACTGATTTTACAAGAAAAAAGTCATAATTTACCCCCCACCCCCAAAAAAATCATAATTTTACATGAGTAAAACTGTGTAATGTTACAACAAAGGAATACTCATTTTAGAAGAAAAAGTCAACATTTTAGGAAAAATGTCATCATTTAAACCTGTCTAGTATTCTACAACAAAATATATTGATTTTACAACCACAATTATTCATTTTTACAACAAAAAAGTCATCATTTTACAAAAAAAACACATCATTTTACATGAATAAAACTGTGTAATATTACGACAAAGGAATACTCATTTTATGTGACTACACCTGCGTATTATTACAACAAAAATACTGAGTTTTCCAAGGGAATTTAAAAAAAATCAGAATTATTTCATTTTTAATTCTATTTATTTTACATGAATAAAACAGTTTGATATTACAACAAAGGAATAGTCATTATAAAATATTTGTATTTTATTTTACATGAACCTGTTTAATATTACAGCAAAAAAATACTTGTTTTAGAAGAAACATACAACATTATGCGAGTAAATCTATGTCATGTAGTAGTACAAGAAAACAGTCATTTTATTATGTAATAGTACAAAAAATATTTCAAAAGAAAAAAAATATTTTACATGAATAAAACTGGGTGGAAATACAACAAAAAATGCGGATTTTACAAGAAAAAATACATAATTTCCCCTCCAAAAATGATCATTTTACATGAGTAAAACTGTGTAATGTTACAACCAAGGAATACTCATTTTAGAAGAAAAAGTCAACATTTTAGGAAAAATGTCATCATTTAAACCTTTCTAGTATTCTACAACAAAATATATTGATTTTACAACATTTATTCATTTTTACAACAAAAAAAGTCATAATTTTACAAAAAAACCATCATTTTACATGAATAAAACGACAAAAGGAATACTCATTTTATGTGACTAAACCTGTGTATTATTACAAAAAAAGTACTGAGTTTTCCCAGGGAAAAAAAACTATTAATAAACAAATAATTTCATTTTTATTCTATTTATTTTACATTAATAAAACAGACATAAAACAAAGGAATATTCATTACAAATTTTTTTTTCTTCATTTAACATGAATTAACCTGTGTAATATTACAACAAATAAATACTTGTTTTAGAAAAAAACATACAACATGTTATGTGAGTAAATCTATGTCATGTAATAGTACAAGAAAACAGTCATTTTATTAAGTAATAGTGAAAAAAATATGTTTACAAACATTTTTAAATAATTTTACCTGAATAAAACTGGGTGGAAATACAACAAAAAATTACTGATTTTACAAGAAAAAAGTCATAATTTACCCCCCACCCCCAAAAAAAATCATAATTTTACATGAATAAAACTGTGTAATGTAACAACAAAGGAATACTCATTTTAGAAGAAAATGTCAACATTTTATGAAAAATGTCATCATTTAAACCTGTCTAATATTTTACAACAAAGGAATACTCATTTTAGAAGAAAAAGTCAATATATTATGAACATTTTAGATGACTAAACCTGTGCATTAAATACTGAGTTTTCCAAGGGAAAAAAAACAATTAAAAAACAAATAATTTCATTTTTATTTTACATAAATAAAACGGACATAAAACAAAGGAATATTCATTATAAAATATTTTTTCTTCATTTAACATGAATTAACCTGTGTAATATTACAACAAATAAATACTTGTTTTAGAAAAAAACATAAAACATGTTATGTGAGTAAATCTATGTCATGTAATAGTACAAGAAAACAGTCATTTTATTAAGTAATAGTGAAAAAAATATGTTTACAAACATTTTTAAATAATTTTACCTGAATAAAACTGGGTGGAAATACAACAAAAAAATACTGATTTTACAAGAAAAAAATAAATCATAATTTTACATGAGTAAAACTGTGTAATGTTACAACAAAGGAATACTCATTTTAGAAGAAAATGTCAACATTTTATGAAAAATGTCATCATTTAAACCTGTCTAATATTCTACAACAAAATATATTGATTTTACAACCACAATTATTCATTTTTACAACAAAAAAGTCATCATTTTACAAAAAAAACACATCATTTTACATGAATAGAACTGTGTAATATTACGACAAAGGAATACTCGTATTATTACAAGAAAAATACTGAGTTTTCAAGGGAATTTAAAAAAAACCCCAAATGATTTCATTTTTAATTCTATTTATTTTACATGAATAAAACTGTTAGATATTACAACAAAGGAATAGTCATTATAAAATATTTGTATTTTATTTTACATGAACCTGTTTAATATTACAGCAAAAAAAACATACAACATTATGCGAGTAAATCCGTCATGTAGTAGTACAAGAAAACAGTCATTTTATTATGTAATAGTACAAAAAATATTTTAAAAGAAAATTTTTTTTTACATGAATAAATCTGGGTGGAAATACAACAAAAAATGCGGATTTTACAAGAAAAAATACATAATTTCCCCTCCAAAAATGATCATTTTACATGAGTAAAACTGTGTAATGTTACAACCAAGGAATACTCTTTTTTAGAAGAAAATGTCAACATTTTAGTAAAAAATGTCATCATTTAAACCTGTCTAGTATTCTACAACAAAATATATTGATTTTACAACATTTATTCATTTTTACAACAAAAAAGTCATCATTTTACAAAAAAAACATAATTTTACATGAATAAAACGACAAAAGGAATACTCATTTTATGTGACTAAACCTGCGTATTATTACAACAAAAGTACTGAGTTTTCCAAGGGAATTTAAAAAAAAACCCAAATGATTTAATTTTTAATTCCATTTATTTTACATGAATAAAACCGTTTGATATTACAACAAAGGAATAGTCACTATAAAATATTTTTATTTTATTTTACATGAACCTGTTTAATATTACAGCAAAAAAATACTTGTTTTAGAAGAAACATACAACATTATGCGAGTAAATCTATGTCATGTAGTAGTACAAGAAAACAGTCATTTTATTATGTAATAGTACAAAAAATATTTTAAAAGAAAAAAAATATTTTACATGAATAAAACTGGGTGGAAATACAACAAAAATGCGGATTTTACAAGAAAAAATACATAATTTCCCCTCCAAAAATTATCATTTTACATGAGTAAAACTGTGTGATGTTACAACAAAGGAATACTCATTTTAGAAGAAAATGTCAACATTTTAGTAAAAAATGTCATCATTTAAACCTGTCTAGTATTCTACAACAAAATATATTGATTTTACAACATTTATTCATTTTTACAACAAAAAAGTCATCATTTTACAAAAAAAACATCATTTTACATGAATAAAACGACAAAAGAATACTCATTTTATGTGACTAAACCTGCGTATTATTACAACAAAAATACTGAGTTTTCCAAGGGAATTTAAAAAACCCCCCAAATGATTTCATTTTTAATTCTATTTATTTTACATGAATAAAACCGTTTGATATTACAACAAAGGAATAGTCATTATAAAATATTTTTATTTTATTTTACATGAACCTGTTTAATAGTACAGCAAAATAATACTTGTTTTAGAAGAAACATACAACATTATGCGAGTAAATCTGTGTCATGTAATAGTACAAGAAAACAGTAATTTTATTATGTAATAGTACAAAAAGTATTTTAAAAGAAAAAAAATATTTTACATGAATAAAACTGGGTGGAAATACAACAAAAAATGCGGATTTTACAAGAAAAAATACATAATTTCCCCTCCAAAAATTATCATTGTACATGAGTAAAACTGTGTAATGTTACAACAAAGGAATACTCATTTTAGAAGAAAAAGTCAACATTTTAGTAAAAAATATCATCATTTAAACCTGTCTAGTATTCCACAACAAAATATATTGATTTTACAACATTTATTCATTTTTACAACAAAAAAAGTCATCATTTTACAAAAAAAACATAATTTTACATGAATAAAACGACAAAAGGAATACTCATTTTATGTGACTAAACCTGTGTATTATTACAACAAAAAAAAACTGAGTTTTCCAAGGGAAAAAAATGTATTTTACATGAATAAAACAGTTTGATATTAGTCATTATAAAAACAGTTGAACAATAATACAACAGCCAAAATGTTTTTACAAAAATATATATCATCATTTTGCGTAAATAAATATACGATCCAAGTACAAATTCTATTAGAAGTAGTCATCATTTCAGAATGATAAAGTGGTTCTCATGAGCGTCTCCTTCTTTCCCAGTTCCCATTCAGGGTGGACATGGCGCTGGTGGAGCTGCAGGTCAACAAGGAATGGTGTCAAGTCTCCGACGCCACAATAAGATTGACCTTTGCGTCCAATTACCATCGCAGCTCATGGGACTGGGTAGCAATATACAAGGTAAACAGCTTGAAGTTGATATTTATGCTGATTGTTCAGTAAAACATAATAACGTGTGTGTGCACAGGTGGGATTCAGACACCACAAAGACTACCAAGCGTATGTGTGGGCCAAATATGAGCACGCAGGGCAGGTAGGACACGAGTTTCATCCTTCATTCTCTCTGGAAATGGGCCCCTGGGATCATTTCTGCTCGTTTGCTGCTTGCAGGTGTGTTTTCCAGAGGAGGACCTGCCCAGAGATGATGGCCAATACGTGCTCGGTTACTATAGCAACAACATGAACAGCATTGTTGCTTTGTCCTCGCACATCCAGGTCTGATAACATGAACTTTAGAATACCTGTAAACCACCTCCATGTATCCCACCCGGTGTTTATGGCACCGCGCAAGCATGCGCTTCCAATAAAATCACGCACATGATAATGTCATCCGAGTGAAACTTTGACCCATAAAATGTCTGTCGTTAAACTTTATGACAAATACAAACTGGCATCAATTACTAATTGTTAGTTTTTTGTGGGGCTTGTCTTATTAAGCACTGGAAATAATGTTCCAGTGTCAAACTGTCCCTGTTATTAAACTAGTATCAAAAGTAGAGACAATTTCCAAAGTGATATTCTCGTGTCGCACAAGTGTAAAAAGAAGGTAACCCCTGCTGCAGGTAAAACACGTTTTTTTTTTTTTTTTTAAATAATGCGAGTCATATATTAGGATTCCATTTATTGTCATTGCACGTGCAAAAAAGAATACACGGTATCAAAATGTGGTTAAACATCAAATCCAGAAGTGCATTCATATACAAAACCCAAAACCATTGAAGTTGTCACGTTGTGTAAATGGTCAATAAAAACAGAATACAATAATTTGCAAATCCTTTTCAACTTATATTCAATTGAATAGACTGCAAAGACAAGATATTTCATGTTCACACTGACAAACTATTTTTTTTTTGCAATCAATCATTAACTTAGAATTTAACGGCAGCAACACATTGCAAAAAAGTTGTCACAGGGGCATGTTCACCACTGTGTTACATGGCCTTTCCTTTTAACAACACTCAGTAAAGGTTTGGGAACTGAGGAGACACATTTTTGAAGATTCTCAGGTGGAATTCTTTCCCATTCTTGCTTGATGTACAGCTTAAGTTGTTCAACAGTCTCTGTTGTGGTATTTTAGACTTCATAATGCACCACACATTTTCAAGGGGAGACCGGTCTGGACTACAGGCAGGCCAGTCTAGTACCCGCATTATTTTACTACAAAGCCATGTGCAGAATGTGGCTTGGCATTGTCTTGCTGAAATAAGCAGGGGCGTTCATGAAAAAGACGTTGCTCCAAAACCTGTATGTAACTTTCATTAACTTCACAGATGTGTAAGTTACCCATGTCTTGGGCACTAATACACCCCCATACCATCACACATGCTGGCTTTTACACTTTGCGCCTAGAACAATCCGGATGGTTATTTTCCTCTTTGGTCCGGAGGACACGACGTTCACAGTTTCCAAAAACAATTTGAAATGTGGACTCGTCAGACCACAGAACACTTTTCCACTTTGCATCAGTCCATCTTAGATGAGCTCGGGCCCAGAGAAGCCGGCGGTGTTTCTGGGTGTTGTTGATAAATGGCTTTCGCTTTGCATAGTAGAGTTTTAACTTGCACTTACAGATGTAGCGACAAACTGTAGTTACTGACAGTGGGTTTCTAAAGTGTTCCTGAGCCCATGTGGTGATATCCTTTACACACTGATGTCGCTTTTTGATGCAGTACCGCCTGAGGGATCCAAGGTCTCGGGTATTCAATGTTACGTGCAGTGATTTCTCCAGACTTTTGATGGTATTACAGACCGTAGATGGTGAAATCCCTAAATTCCTTGCAATAGCTGGTTGAGAAATGTTGTTCTCAAACTGTTTGAAAATTTGCTCAGGCATTTGTTGACAAAGTGGTGACCCTCGCCCCATCCTTGTTTGTGAATGACTGAGCATTTCATGGAAGCTGCTTTTATACCCAATCATGGCACCCACCTGTTCCCAATTAGCCTGTTCACCTGTGGGATGTTCCAAATAAGTGTTTGATGAGCCTTCCTCAACCTTCTCGGTCTTTTTTGCCACTTGTGCCAGCTTTTTTGAAACATGTTGCAGGCATCAAATTCCAAATGAGCTAATATTTGCGAAAAATAACAAAGTTTTCCAGTTGGAACGTTAAATATCTTGTCTTTGCAGTCTATTCAATTGAATATAAGTTGAAAAGGATTTGCAAATCATTGTATTCTGTTTTTATTTACCATTTATTTACACAACGTGACAACTTCACTGCTTTTGTATATGCAGAATAAATGATTTGAGTATTTAGAAATATACAGATATATTTAATGGATGGAGAATAATATACACAAGCTGTGATTATGAATATGCAAACTAGATAGCGTATACAAAACTAATTTTCATTAATATTATTAAATATAACTAGTAATATTTTCTAATTATTTGATGGTTGCCAAATATTTTTAAAGCATATTTGGGGATTTTCTGAGTGATTTTGGTGGTATTATGAATTGTTCAACCCTTTTAGGGGTGGTTTCCAGTTTTAATAACAATAAATGATATTGCTTTTTAATGCAGTGTTATGTGATGGCACCACTAGGGGGCGGACACTGACTGATAAATGCTCTAATCCAGTGTTTTTCAACCACTGTGCCGCGGCACACTAGTGTGCCGTGAGATATTGTCTGGTGTGCCGTGGGAAATTATGCAACTTCACCTAATTTATCCCAAAAATATTTTTGGCAAATCAATAATTAGAATCTGCTAATAATGTGCCGTTGCTTAGTGTCTGTGCTGTGTAAAACTCGGCAGGGTAACCACGTAATACTCCATGTCAGTAGGTGGCAGCATTGCTTTGTAAAAGTCGGAATGTGTCGGGTGAGACGAGGATGGTTTGTTGTGATCCCGATATGCAGACCACAGTGGGAGGCAGGGTGCAGGTAAAAAGGGTATGTAATGCTTAAACCCAAAATGAACGAAAGGAAAAGGCTATGCAAAACAAAAGTCAAACTGAACTGGCTACAAAGTAAACAGAGACAGAATGCTGGACGACAGCAAAAACTTACGGTGTCCACAAAGTACATCCGTACGTGACATGAAAATCAACAATGGCCACACAAAGAAGGATAGCAACAACGTAAATAGCCTTGCTTGCTAACACAAAGCAGGTGCGCGGAATAGCGCTCAAAGGAAGACATGAAGCCACTACAGGAAAACACCCGCAAAACAGGAAGGGCCACCAAAATAAGCAAGACAAGAACTAAAGCACTACACACAGGAAGACACCAACACACTCAAAATAAGACACGACGACTTGGTGGAGTTAATTTTTTAAAGTTTTCTGCTGGTGGTGTGCCTCCGAATTTTTTTATGACAAAAATGTGCCTTGCCTCAAAAAAGGTTGAAAAACACTGCTCTAATCAGCTTATTTTGGCTAACTGGAGTTAATTAGCAACAGGTGTAATTGAAACATAACTGCTCAGCCAGCATAGGTTGAATAATGTTTTAAAGAGCATTCAGAGGTAGATAAAGCACTAATGATACTGCTGCCATCTTGGGCTGGTATTAAGAAAAACTCCAGCAGGAGGTTGCCTACAGCCGCAGCAACAGAATCAATGCCTACCACGCAGGAGTTTCACACCAACAGCTGTCTGGCAACATTTTAAAGCGCATGCAGAAAAAAAAATACACCGGGAAGTTGCCTGTGTTTCCTTACCTAATTAGAAACCTTATCTGGTTTTGAAAACGAGCTGAAAGAAGGTATTAATTCTATCTTTGCCCACAGATCAAGATCCCCGTCCACAGCCCGTCCGTGCAGCGCTCCGACAGCACCGAGGTCAGCTCAGAAGACGACAGCACCTTGGTCCTCCTGTCCCCCAACTCCCGCAGCCCCAGCCCCAAAACCAGCAAGCATCACTGCCGCCGCCGCCGCAGCCGCAGCCCCGCGGTCTCCAACCCTCTCCCGTCCCTGCAGGGCCTGGGCCTGTGTCCCCGCCCCAAAGAGACCCGGAGCCTCTCACCTGGCTCAGCCGCTAAGAAGGAACGCCTGGTTTCCCCGGGCTCCGTCTCGTCTCCGGCCGTCAGCCCGCTCAGTCCTCGGAGCCCCGTGTCTCCCGGGATCGGGGTTTCGGCACCGGAGGCCCTGATCGCTGCTTTGATGGGGGAGCATAGGCCTGCTCATGTTAGCCCTACGGGCGCAAAGACGCTGGACACGCGTAAAACATAGACCGGAGGATACGCAAACATTCCGCATCGCATCTTCCACCGTGTTTATGTGGGACTCGCCCCCCCCCCCAGTTACAAGTGCTTTTATCGGCTCACAAGCTATTACATGTAGGGACACTCCAAATATGGGCGTATGGGATCAGGTGATTCATCAATAGTTGTAGGAAGAAGCAATCTAACATTGCAAAGTAGACTACAGTGAGTCAAGTGGAAAACGTGGTCGTTTCCTCGTTCGCTTTAAGGGTCTCATGTTGTATTCATCGTCACCCATTTGAAATAAGATGTTCCACAAACGCTCCAAAATCTAACCTTGATGCTGGAATTGACACAGTTTTAAAGTGCTTTTAGTAAGCCCTAGTTTGACGTGTCTGTACCTTTAATGCTAATGAGCTGCGCGTGGCTCCCCGAGAAGCTCTATTGTGCACTTTATCTACATTTGACATATTCACTTGTCCAACATGATAGATGTATGTATATATATTGTTGCGTCGACCAGCTCTTCCTCACAGGGAATCTAAGTTACTGGTCAATCCCAAGTTCTTTCGATGACATATGTGCTGAGTAAGAAGGACCATCAAGACAGAATAGGAATATTATCAAGTTTTACTGAAATTTCAGGGGATCAGCCCACACCAATAAATTCATATCGGCTACTCGAGTTGATCTCCCACTCAATTGGAAGAGCCAACTTCTTGCACACAAAGAAAGCCCCCACCTCTCCCTCTCGCAACACTGATAAGGCAAGAAGGGGGGGGGGGGGGGTGTATTCACATTCCAATGGCTAAGACACTAAACAGACCTATGAAGACAAAGAGAAACTGGTAAAATATATAAAAAAGAAAAGTACTAGCTGCTCTAAACATGGCTATGAATTAAAAAAAAACTCTTAAACATATATGCATTCTCCACAATATATATATATATATATATATATATATATATATATATATATATATATATATATATATATATATATATATATATATATATATATATATATATATATATGTATGTGTGGGAAAAAATCACAAGACTATCTCATCTCTACAGGCCTGTTTCATGAGGGTTTCCTCAATCATCAGGAGATTTTTAAAAAAAAAAAAAATTTTTAAATGTCCTGATTTAAAAAAAAAAATCATCTCTACAGGCCTGTTTCATGAGGGTTTCCTCAATCATCAGGAGATTTTTTAAAAAACTTTTTTTTAAATGTCCTGATTTTTAAAAAAAAAAGCATCTCTACAGGCCTGTTTCATGAGGGTTTCCTCAATCATCAGGAGATTTTTATTTTTTTAAATGTCCTGATTTAAAAAAAAAAAGCATCTCTACAGGCCTGTTTCATGAGGGTTTCCTCAATCATCAGGAGATTTTTTTTAATTTTTTTTTTAAATGTCCTGATTTTAAAAAAAAATCATCTCTACAGGCGGCCTGTTTCATGAGGGTTTCCTCAATCATCAGGAGATTATTATTTTTATTTTTTTTAAATGTCCTGATTTTTTTTAAAAAGCATCTCTACAGGCCTGTTTCATGAGGGTTTCCTCAATCATCAGGAGATTTTTATTTTTATTTTTTTAAATGTCCTGATTTTTAAAAAAAAAATCATCTCTACAGGCCTGTTTCATGAGGGTTTCCTCAATCATCAGGAGATTTTTTATTTTTTTTTATTTTTTTAATCTCCTGATGATTGAGGAAACCCTCATGAAACAGGCCTGTAGAGATGAAATAGTCTTGTGATTTTTTCCCACACATACATATTACGCTCTACCACGGTATCGAGCACAATTTTTTTTTTTTGATAATCTAATTAAGACATATATATATATATATATATATATATATATATATATATATATATATATATATATATATATATATATATATATATATATATATATATATATATATATATATATCACATACAACAACGTAACAATAAGCATTAGCAACACTAGCATATAGCGATGTGAGCTAACGTGCTCACATTACACCCACTAACAGCGACGTTATGCTAGGTTAGCCCGTCCGCTGAAGAAGAAAAAAAATCAAACACAGCTATACTACAGTTGGCAGAGCTCCATATTTAATTTTAAGATGTGTAGTGAAGCCTGTATTTTTTTTTATTTTTGGGAAAGAGGTTTTTCTTTCATGGCGTCATGAAAAGCAAGCCAAAAGTGGAGTAAACAAGTAAGGGAGATGATGTTTGGTGCTCATAAACAGGCTCTAGGGACCCGTACATTATTGCTGTAACACAGGGGCGTCAAACTCGTTTTCACTGAGGGCCAAATCGCAGTAATGGGCTGCTTTTTTATGAATTAAAATGATGCACGTGGGCAATAACCTGTGATTAATCATAAAAAAAACCATCCTTTAACAGTATTGCTATAAATGTGTGCCAGTAATATTACATTATTGTGTGAATGCTCCAAAGCATTCACTCATATGGTTTTCTACACCAAAATTCATCTAATTATTGTTCTTATTATTCTCCAGATTTTGGCGCGCTCTACCTTACACATTTTTCACCCGATTCAAACCGTTCCAACTTCAAACTGTTCAGCCTATTTGGGAATCGCTGGTTTTACCTTGACAAGTTCCAAAAATTCCCAGATTTCCCAGTTTTCCGGGACATTTTTCCCATTTAAAATGAATTGGCCATTTTTCAAACTTCCACATTTTTCAAAGAATTAGAACCATTCCACATTAAACACATTCCACCATCCTGGACATTCAAACTATCATTGTTCCAAGTTCAAAAAAATTCCAGGAATTTCCCATTTTTCCGGGACATTTTTCCCATTTAAAATGAATTGGCCATTTTTCAAACTTCCACATTTTTCAAAGAATTAGAACCATTCCACATTAAACACATTCCACCATCCTGGACATTCAAACTATCATTGTTCCAAGTTCCAAAAAATTCCAGGAATTCCCCATTTTTCCCATTAAAAATGAATTGGCCATTTTTCAAACTTCCACCATTTCCACATTTTTCAAACGATTAAAACCATTCCACCTTCAACGCATTCCACCATCCTGGACATTCAAACTATCATTTTCCCAAGTTCCAAAAAATTCCAGGAATTTCCCATTTTTCCCATTAAAAATGAATTGGCCATTTTTCAAACTTCCACCATTGTCACATTTTTCAAACGATTAAAACCATTCCACCTTCAACGCATTCCACCATCCTGGACATTCAAACTACCATTGTTCCCAAGTTTTTAAAAATTCCAGGAATTTCCAGAATTCTCGGTTTTCCAAACCCTATTTTCACCCTTTTTTCTGTCGACTACTCCTTCCACATTTTTCAACCCACTTCAACCGTTCCACCGTCAAAACATTCCTCTTAATCAGGACTAAAAACGAAGTTGTTCTTTGGACTGGAAAAATTCCCGGTTTTCCCGAAATTCCGTAATACCATTTCTCAATTGAAAAACTGTCACGAATTCAACATTTCTTGCCCGATTTAAACAATTCCAACACCAACCAATTCAGCTCATTCAGGACATTCATGCGCCTAATCATTTTCAAAAAAATTCCCGCTTTTCCAAAAATTCCCAAATTTCCAGGAAGTTCCCATTGAAATCAATGGGACATTTTTCAACCTATTCAAACCATTCCAACAACAATTAATTCCACTCATCCTGGACATTCAAACTATCATTTTCCCAAGTTACAAAAAATTCCAGGAATTTCCAGTATTCTCGGTTTTACAAACCCTATTTTCACCCTTTTTTCTGTCGACTACTCCTTCCACATTTTTCAACCCATTTCAACCGTTCCACTGTCAAAACATTCCTCTTAATCAGAACTAAAAACGAAGTTGTTCTTTGGACTGGAAAAATTCCCGGTTTTCCCGAAATTCCGTAATACCATTTCTCAATTGAAAAACTGTCACGAATTCAACATTTCTTGCCCGATTTAAACCATTCCAACACCAACCAATTCAGCTCATTCAGGACATTCGTGCTCCTAATCATTTTCAAAAAAAATTCCCGCTTTTCCAAAAATTCCCAAATTTCCATTAAGTTCCCATTGAAATCAATGGGACATTTTTCAACCTATTCAAACCATTCCAACAACAATTAATTCCACTCATCCTGGACATTCAAACTATCATTTTCCCAAGTTACAAAAAATTCCAGGAATTTCCAGTATTCTCGGTTTTCCAAACCCTATTTTCACCCTTTTTTCTGTCGACTACTCCTTCCACATTTTTCAACCCACTTGAACCGTTCCACCGTCAAAACATTCCTCTTAATCAGGACTAAAAACGAAGTTGTTCTTTGGACTGGAAAAATTCCCGGTTTTCCCGAAATTCCGTAATACCATTTCTCAATTAAAAAACTGTCACGAATTCAACATTTCTTGCCCGATTTAAACAATTCCAACACCAACCAATTCAGCTCATTCAGGACATCCGTGCTCCTAATCATTTTCAAAAAAATTCCCGCTTTTCCAAAAATTCCGAAATTTCCAGGAAGTTCCCATTGAAATCAATGGGACATTTTCAAACCATCCCAACAACAATTCATTCCACTCATCCTGGACATTCAAACTAACACTTTCCCAAGTTCCAAACCAAATTCCTGTTTTCCTGGAAATTCTAACTCTTCAACATTCAAACCATTCTTACATTCACACTACATTCTCTCAGCATTTCATTTCAACTTCAGCATTGGAGCATTCACACGCAATACCTTCAGGAATTGCCTCATCTAGTTTCCTATGCATGTACAAATCATACGTAAAGGTGACAAGCCAATATTCAATTGTTTATTTTTATCTTTACAAAAATATTTTTGTAATACATTATATAATAATGTAATATTTGGCATAATTTAAAAGATACACATTTTTTCTTGTCAACATTGAAATAATTGTTTTCATTTAGTAAAAAACTGAAGTATTTTATTAACACACACTGTTCCCAGGCTTTCGCGGGCCACATACAATGATGTGGCGGGCCAGATCTGGCCCCCGGGCCTTGAGTTTGACACATGTGCTGTAACAGCATTAAAAAGTCCACTTTGGATAACAGGGCACCTTCAGTTAAAAAAACAATGTTCTTTCCTGTGTGAGTGTGCTCATAAAGGCTCCCACCTGTACTGTACTGTACTTGTAAACGCACCATTTCCTGACGCAGCGTTACATAAAGTCTATAGTTTGGACCTTTGCTACGGTCAGCAGACGCCAAAACAACTTGCTATCACATGGATCTATAAACTTAAGTGTCCACACAAAGAAGATATACAGTATGTGAGGCTTATCTGGATGTGTTTCATGGAGATTGAAGCACCATAAGCCTTTGCCAGACTTTCGGTTTTGCTCTGACATGAGACAGAAGAATTTAACCCACCTGATCAATAGAAGTTTATTTATCATTGAATGTTCTAGAATGGCTCGGTTGGAGTCAGCTGGGATGGGCTGCAGTTTATCCATGACCCCAATGAGGATAAGCGTAATATATGAAATTAATAGATGTTCTAATCTAGATCTTTTACTTGCACTTTCGATATGTTTGTTGTCCGACCTCATTAAAAATCTGTACATGTGCATTGAATGATTTACCTTTATGGTTATTTCAGCATTTAAAACTCATTGAATATTAACAAAAAGGTATTCATTGATAACATTACCTAACTTTCCAATTTGATGGGGTGTGGTGGTGGCATGGATGGTGACTTCATAGTCTGTTTTGTTTTGTTGATCATGATTAGAATCAGAATACATTTTATAAAGTAAAAAAAATATAATAATGACAAAAATGTAATATATAAATAAACTATGTTTGCGTTAACACACTTATTTGTGAATCATTTCACAATATTATAAGACAATGTAACAATCCCAACAATACAATTATCCGTGTATTCTTTTTCACTACTTGCAATTATTTGAGCAAAATTAGGTTGATAATGCAAAAGAAGCAAACAAAAGCAAAAATTACGATTGGCTCTCATATAAATTGTTTCTTGTTTTTCCCCCAAAGTTCGTAAACAATATCACAATATTATAAGAATATATTTGAACAACACATGTGAAAACAAAGAACATATATGTTCACAATAAACATAGACGAGAATTTAAAAATATTGAATATTTTCCCAAGTGCTATTATCGTCCGGTGGCGGCCATTTTGTGTCCAACAGCATTTAAACTCAAGTGCTTAATTGACATATTCTGATGCTTGGGGACTGTAAAAATCCCTTTGGCTATGAAAATGTAATGTAATGTACAAATAAAATAATGTAATATACAAATAAAATATAATGTTTGCATCAACAACACACTTATTTGTAAACAATTTCAAGATATTATACGACAATATAACAATCCCAGCAATACAATTATTAGTGTTTTCTTTTTCACTACTTGCAATTATTTGAGCAAAATTGCTGAATTTCCCCCAGGGATCAATAAAGTAATTTCTATTCTATTCTAAAAATTAGGTTGATAATGCAAAAGAAGAAAACAAACGCAAAAATTACGATTGGCGCTCATATAAATCTTTTGTTGTTTTCCCCCCAAAGTTCTTAAACAATATCACAATATTATAACAATATATTTGAACCACACATGTGAAAACAAAGAACATATGTTCAAAATACACAGAAGATAACTGAAAATATCGTAGGATTAAATAAGCTCTGCTTCTTCCTACTCCTTTTCGAACATGTTGAAAAGACAAACTGGAAATTGTGATGTATCACGTTGTATGCTTGCATGTTCGAAATAAACTCAAACTCAACTCAACTCAACCTCCAGTAAATGCTATGATCCTCCGGCGGTGGCCATTTTGTGTCCAACAGCATTTAAACTCAAGGCCTAATTGAGCATATTCTGATGCTTAATAAGGACTGTAAAAATCCCCTTGGCTATGAAAATGTAATGTAACGTTTGCATCAACACACTTATTTGTGAATAATTTCACAATATTATAAGACAATGTAACAATCCCAACAAAACAATACAATTATTAGTGTATTCTCTTTCACTACTTGCAATTATTTGAGCAAAATTAGGTTGATAATGCAAAAGAAGCAAAAAAAACGCAAAAATTACGATTGGCTCTCATATAAATCTTTTGTTGTTCTTCCCCCAAAGTTTGTAAACAATATCACAATAATATAACAATATATTTGAACAACACATGTGAAAACAAAGAACATATGTTCAAAATAAACAGAAGATAACTGAAAAATATGGAATATTTACCCACCTCCAGTAAGTGCTATGATCTTCCAGCGGCGGACATTTTGTGTCCAACAGCATTTAAACTCAAGTGCCTAATTGACATATTCTGATGCTTAAGGCAGTGTTTTTCAACCTTTTTTGAGCCAAGGCACATTTTTTGCGTTGAAAAAATGCGCAGGCACACCACTAGCAGAAATCACTAAAAAACGAACCTCAGTTGACAGTAAAAAGTCGTTGTCGCAATTGTTGGATATGACTTTAAACCATAACTAAGCATGCATCATTATAGCTCTTGTCTCAAAGTAGGTGTACTGTCACCACCTTAAAATAAGTATATTCTCACTAATAACAAGTGCACTTTTCTTGGTAGAAAAAAAAACGAGACCTTTTCGCTCAATATGTTGAAAAATATTCTTAAATTAAGTAAATGCTAGTGCCATTATCTTGACATAATGATATGCGCTCTGCATCATGATTTTTTTTTTCATGCTTGAAGTAAAAAATTATTACTTTAAAAAAGTAGTTTTATACTTGTGTGTGTTGATGGCACAGCTTTGCATCAGCTGAAATTCTAGTTTCAAGCATGTTTTACTCAATATAGGTCATAAAACCTCAGCAACGAGCTGTAATATCTTACTGAGTTCAAGTTCGCTGACGATACCACAGTAGTCGGGCTCATCTCCAGGGGTGACGAGGCTGCCTACAGGGAGGAAGGAGGTCCTGAAGCTGACGGCCTGGTCTTCGGGGAACAACCTCGCTCTCAACACCAGCAAGACCAGAGAGATCATCGTCGACTTCAGGAGGAGCAGCACCGACCCTGCCCCCCTCTACATCAACGGGTGGAGAGGGTCCACACTTTCAGGTACCTTGGAGTCCACATCTCTAACGACTTTTCCTGGACAGTCAACACCACATCAATCATCAAGAAGGCTCAGCAGCGGCTACACTTCCTGAGAGTCCTCGGGAAGTACAACCTGAAGCCTGACCTGCTGCTACCCTTCTACCGCTCGTCCATCGAGAGCCTGCTGACCTACTGTATTACAGTATGGTACGGCAGCTGCACTGCAGCAGACAGGGAGAGGCTGCAAAGAGCGGTCAAGACGGCTCAGAAGATCATCGGCCGCCCTCTCCCCTCTCTGATGGACATCTACACCTCCCGCTGCCTCAACAGAGCCAGTGCCATCATCAAGGACAGCACCCACCCTGGCTCTGACCTGTTCCACCTGCTGCCCTCTGGGAAGCGCTACAGGTGCATTAAAACCAAGACAAACAGGCTAAAGAACAGCTTCTTCCCCGGGGCCATAATCACCCTGAACGGACTGCCCCATTGTCCCTCATAACTGCCTTCTCTTCGGTGCAATAACCCATTCCACCATTATACATTTGCACAGAGTGTATAGAGTGTACATTGTACAGTTTCTCAATCTCGTTAACCTGCGTAATGACAATAAAGCTGATTCTGATTCTGAGATCATTTAGGACCAAAACCCTTAAAACAAGTAATAGTAGTAACACTCTAACATAAAATCTGCTTAGTGAGAAGAATGATCTTCTCAGACAGAAAATAAGCAAATATCACCCTTATTTGAGATATTTCATCTTACTTAGATTTCAGTTTTCGCAGTGCACCAGTGTGCCGCGGCACAGTGGTAGAAAAACACTGGCTTAAGGACTGTAAAAAACACTTTGGGTATGAAAAGGTCACCCTGGTGTACTTGTTTTCTTTATCTGTAAACATTAATTTACAAGGTAAGAGGTTTTAATGTCGGTGTTGATTCCTTCTTGATTGTTACTTCTAGACCTCCACCCCAGATCCCACCTCACTCCTACCCACTTCTCCAAAGTGGGCTGGCTCAAGGTGGAGGACAGAGTTAAACAACTTGCACTGAGCCTAGTCTATAAAATCCACTACACCTCCCTGATACCGAAGTACATGTCAAACTACTTCCTTAATGTAAATGACCGCCATAACCACAACACCAGGGGGAGCTCCACTGACCACGTCAAACCCAGATTCCGAACTAACAAAGGTCTTAACTCATTCTCTTTCTATGCCACATCAATGTGTTATGCGCTCCCAACAGGTATAAAAGAAAGGGCATCTCTATCCTCCTTTAAAACCGCAATAAAAGTTCACCTCCAGGCAGCTACAACCCTAAACTAACACCCTCCCCGGATTGCTAATAATCAAATGTAATCAATCAAATGCAGATACTTTTTCTTATGCCTTCTGATCTCTCTCTCTCTCTCTTTATGTCCACTACTTGCTGTCCATATCCTACCCCCCCCCCTCCGCACCCCTGATTGTAAATAATGTAAATAATTCAATGTGATTATCTTGTGTGATGACTGTATTATGATGATAGTATATATCTGATAGTATATATCTGTATCATGAATCAATTTAAGTGGACCCTGACTTAAACTCTCTCGTTTGAGTCACACATTAAGAGTGTTACTAAAACGGCCTTCTTTCATCTCCGTAATATCGCAAAAATTCGGTCCATCTTGTCCACTAGCGACGCTGAGATCATTATTCATGCGTTCGTTACATCTCGTCTCGATTACTGTAACGTATTATTTTCGGGCCTCCCTATGTCTAGCATTAAAAGATTACAGTTGGTACAAAATGCGGCTGCTAGACTTTTGACAAAAACAAGAAAGTTTGATCATATTACGCCTATACTGGCTCACCTGCACTGGCTTCCTGTGCACTTAAGATGCGACTTTAAGGTTTTACTACTTACGTATAAAATACTACACGGTTTAGCTCCATCCTATCTTGCTGATTGTATTGTACCATATGTCCCGACAAGAAATCTGCATTCAAAGAACTCCGGTTTATTAGTGATTCCCAGAGCCAAAAAAAAGTCTGCGGGCTATAGAGCGTTTTCTGTTCGGGCTCCAGTACTATGGAATGCCCTCCTGGTAAAAGTTAGAGATGCTACCTCAGTAGAAGCATTTAAGTCCCATCTTAAAACTCATTTGTATACTGTAGCCTTTAAATAGACCCCCTTTTTAGACCAGTTGATCTGCCGTTTCTTTTCTTCTCTCCTCTGCTCCCCTCTTCCTTGGAGGGGCGGTTGCACAGGTCCGGTGGCCATGGATGAAGTGCTTACTGTCCAGGGTCGGGACCCCGGGTGGACCGCTAGCCTGTGCATCGGTTGGGGACATCTCTGCGCTGCTGACCCGTCTCCGCTCGGGACGGTTTCCTGCTGGCCCCACTATGGACTGGACTCACTCTGATGTGTTGGATCCACTGTGGACTGGACTTACACAATATTATGTCAGACCCACTCGACATCCATTGCTTTCGGTCTCCCCTAGAGGGGGGGGGGGGGGGGGGGGGGGGTTACCCACATATGCGGTCCTCTCCAAGGTTTCTCATAGTCGTTCCAATCGACGTCCCAGTGGGGTGAGTTTTTCCTTGCCCGTATGTGGGCTCTGTACCGAGGATGTCGTTGTGGCTTGTGCAGCCCTTTGAGACACTTGTGATTTAGGGCTATATAAATAAACATTGATTGATTGAAACAAGTTGAAAAACTTATTCAGGTGTTACCATTTAGTGGTCAATTGTACGGAATATGTACTTCACTGTGCAACCTACTAATAAAAGTCTCAATCAATCAATCAATCAATCAATCCTATGACTATAGTGTGTTTACAAGTGCACGCCCATCTCCGCTCCACGTGGTGTGCGCGCCTTAGGCCACTCCTGGCTCTCCTCACTTCAAATAAGATACGTCCAACCAGTTCGGGCAATCACAACCGAGGCAAGCTCTTCGCTAGGGGTTTTAGTAAAAAAAAAAAAAACACATCAAGACGGGTAAAGTCCGTTTTTTGCCGAGCGGAGACCGAGGCTATCGTTACGAGCAGCTAGCTTGTGTGCTAACAACATCGCTAACTCACGCACTGTGGTCAAGATGAACGGCCAGCCCAACGGTTTCCATAACAACTCGGCCGACGACGGCTGCTTCCTCTTCACGTCCGAGTCCGTTGGAGAAGGGCATCCTGGTAAGTTTGGAAAAACTAACCATGTTTTAACTCTTTAAATTGACATGTTAGCTTAACAGCGCTGTGTTAGTGTATTAAAACAAGGTCATGTAGTGTCGCTGTCAGCATGTGTTTGCTAGCCGCACTTTCGTCTCATTCTTACATTTAATCATCTACATGGTTATAACATTTAAACGGACGTCATCATTCAGTATCGGTATGTGTGCGATAAAAATAACTTTTTTGTGTTTATTTTTTCGAAAGTCGAAAGGTGATGCAACACCATAAGAGTTGCGGCACGTCTCCTCATGTTTTTGATTATTACGTAACTTGGGGTTTGTTGTCTTGTACAATATTTAATATATTAATTATTTCAAGTCCTAGGGTGTTATCGAATGACGTCTGAGCTTGATAAATGTAAGATTCCAAATTGAGCTAGGAACTGTTTGTCAGCAGCTTTGTTGCTCCAGTGTACCGGGCTTACAAACAGTGCAACACATAATAGGATTACTTACACAGTACTATAGTTACTGCTGCTCGAAAGTAGTAGGAACAATACATTAGGAAAGACAATCAATGTCAAATTTATTCATGCTAATAATGTAAAAGCCAAATATAGATTTATTGCACTACTGCAGGGGTCCCCAAACTAAGAAGTCTCAAGTTTAAAAAAAAAAAAAAATATATATATATATATTTTTTTTTTAATTATTCTTTTTTTAAAAATCTGTCCTTACTAGTCCATTTTCTACCGTCTCCTAGCCACTCAGGCAAATCATATTGTCTAAAAATGCATTTTACCATCGATAACGTGACATGCAGCAAGTGCGCTCTTTAAAGGCCTACTGAAATTATTTTTTTTTATTTAAACGGGGATAGCAGATCTATTCTATGTGTCATACTTGATCATTTCGCGATATTGCCATATTTTTGCTGAAACGATTTAGTATAAAACGACGATAAAGATCGCAACTTTTGGTATCAGATAAAAAAAAGGCTTGCCCCTACCGGAAGTAGCGTGACGTAGTCAATTGAACATATCCACAAAGTTCCCTATTGTTTACAATGATGGCCGCCAGAAGTGAGAGAGATTCGGACTGAGAAAGCGACGATTTCCCCATTAATTTGAGCGAGGATGAAAGATTTGTGGATGAGGAAAATGCAAGTGAAGGACTAGTGGGGAGTGGAAGCGATTCAGATAGGGAAGATGCTGTGAGAGCCGGGGGTGACCTGATATTCAGCTGGGAATGACTACAACAGTAAATAAACACAAGAAGTATATATACTCTATTAGCCACAACACAACCAGGCTTATATTTAATATGCCACAAATTAATCCCGCATAACAAACACCTAGGTGTTTGTTATGCTAGCTACTAGCTCGAGCTAGTTATAACTCGAGCGGGTAATATGGACGGGATCCCGTATATATAACCCGCCAATACAATTCAAACACCTGCACAACACACACACTCACTCAGCCCAAAGGACCGTTCACCTAACCCAAGGTTCATAAAGCTTATATATTTAACCAAAGGCACGTACGGGCAAGCGATCAAATGTTTGGAAGCGCGCGGGTGGGACCTGATATTCAGCTGGGAATGACTACAACAGTAAATAAACACAAGACATATATATACTCTATTAGCCACAACACAACCAGGCTTATACTTAATATGCCACAAATTAAACCCGCATAACAAACACCTAGGTGTTTGTTATGCTAGCTCCTAGCTCCTAGCTCGAGCTAGTTATAGCAAGCGATCAAATGTTTGGAAGCACAGCTACGTACTCACGGTATCGCGTCTGTGTATCCAAATCAAAGTCCTCCTGGTTAGAGTCTCTGTTGTCCGAGTTCTTCGATCTTGACTGCATCTTTCGGGAATGTAAACAAACACCGGCTGTGTTGTGTTGCTGACTTCCCTCGCAAAATATCAGCTTCGCACCGACAACTTCTTTGCTTGCTCAGCTTCTTTCTCCATAATGCAATGAACAAATTGCAACAGATTCACCAACACCGATGTCCAGAATACTGTGGAATAATGAGATGAAAACAGAGCTATTTCGTATTGGCTTCAATGGGGAAGCCATACCTCTGTTAAACTGGCTACGTCACGTGCATACGTCATCATACCGAGACGTTTTCAAGCGGAAGTGTGGCGGGAAATTTAAAATTGCACTTTATAAGTTAACCCGGCCGTATTGGCATGTGTTGCAATGTTAAGATTTCATCATTGATATATAAAATATCAGACTGCGTGGTCGGTAGTAGTGGGTTTCAGTAGGCCTTTAAATTTGGAACGTGTCGATCGATCAGCCACCGATCAGTATTAAGCACATTTTTTTTTAAAGTATTTGCCGATTAATGCTATTATGTGATCACAAACGCAAATCCCCTTTGGCTAGTATTGTATTTATTTTTAGTCTCTGGGCTGACAAGTTAGCAGCTTATTGTGCATTTTGGAGCCACTCCCTAAGAACATTTAAAAAAAACAAAAAACCATAACAGCAAATGAAGTGTGTTTCTTAAAATTTTAAATATCACTATCAAGTATTAGAACGGGGCTAAACATGATACACCCTGAGAGCAAGCAGGAGCAGGCATGCTAATAGCTAAGATGGCCACTAAGCGAGCAAGAAACAATAGAATAAATAAGTGCTGAGTAAAGTTTAAGAATTGTTGACTGAACCACGTTTGAGCAGAAATTCACAGGAAATTCACAAGCGGATAGACCTGTTGTCAGTGTCGTTGCAGACAGAAATGCATGTCATGGGAAGAGGAGGGCGGATGAAGCCGTAAATTAGTGACGTCAACACCATCTTTAAAACGTGCGGAACTATGATAATAAAAGGTGAAGTATGAGGAATTATAATATGTGCTGCTTTCATTGCAGCAGGCCCATGATAAGTATTAATACACTAATTTGCTTTGTCTCCTATAACACAGAGCTACAATAATCTTGTATGACCTGCCTTGGATTGGTGTCATAGTGTCTTTTAGTGTACAAAATGTATCAAAGTGACACGCCAACCCAGCCAGCATTATCATATTTTTCTGTATCCAACCCTTAGTGGGAAAAGGTACGTTATGTTGACAGAGATAAGCGGTCCCTACTGTAACAGTCATTAGATGTCGTGGTTTGCGGACAGGGAATTCTAACACCTTGCCTGGCTCTGCGAGAGAGGCTAAGTGTTATGAAAAGGTCTTAGTGTATTCAACACAGCGCTGCACACTGTGACTACAATAATAAACAGAAATATTGTGTCTGCTTGTATTTACTCCAAACGGACTTGTTTCTAATATGTGACATTTTGTCATTCCACAGATAAGATTTGTGACCAAATAAGCGACGCTGTCTTGGACGCCCATCTCGCTCAAGACCCAGATGCCAAAGTCGCATGCGGTAAGATCGTTGTTTGTTTTTCTACAGTCAGAGTTGGGGGAGTCAAAAAATGGAATATTACGAGAACTTACCGTATTTTTCGGACCATAAATTGCACCGGATTAAAAGGCGCAATGCAGATGAGCGGGTCTATTTAGGTCTATTTTCATACAAAAGGCACACCGGATTATAAGACGCATTAAAGGGGTCAAATTATGATTTTTTTCTAAATTAAAACACTATCTTGTGGCCCACATAAAATGTAATGGTGGTTCTTTGGTCAAAATGTTTCAAAGATGATGTTTTACAGATCATTTTCAAGTAGCTTTCTGAGCGTCTCTTCAGGATGCGCCATTTTGTGGGCGGTCTTATTTACGTGGCTCACCTTCGACGGTGTCTTCTCCCCGTCATCTTTGTTGTAGCGGTGTAGCGTGCAAGGACTAATTATTTTAATGACATTCAGACTTTACTTCAATCAATAATGGAGCAGCATCTCCTCACCCGTGGCTCAATAATGCAACAACACAAGTTTTCAGGACTTATGCAGATCCCAAATACACGTCAGCAGGTACCAGAAGGTAAGAAAAGTTGGTCTTGCATAATATTGTTAAACAAAACGCCAGATAATGTCTGCTAATAGGTGCCATTTTGAGGTCCTTATACACACACCATAATAATACTTGTATGTTTAATGCGCCGACAATCCATCAAGCGGTGTGGCTTAATAGCTTACCGAAGTCATACTAAAACATTTTGACAGATTCTTGAGCGCTGTGTGTAATGTTCTTTATTTTCAATGGAATATTTAAAGTTTTGGTGTCGTTTACTAGCGTATCTCTTATGTGTGACTGCCATCTACTGGTCACTCTTATCATTACACCATGTACCAATTAAAATTGCTTCGAGGTCGGTAAACACAACCAGAATTATTCCGCAGATTAGGCGCACCGGGTTATAAGGAGCACTGTCGATTTTTGAGAAAACGAGAGGATTTAATGTGCGCCTTTATACAAACCTTGTGTGTTTATTAGAAGACATTTGGATGCTAACTGGCTGTCATACTTGCCAACCTTGAGACCTCCAATATCGGGAGGTGGGGGGTAGGGGGGGGTTGGGGGGTTGGGAGCGGGGGGCGTGGTTATTTACAGCTAGAATTCACCGACTCGAGTATTTCATATATATTTCATATATATATATATATATATATATATATATATATATATATATAGCTAGAATTCACTGAAGGTCAAGTATTTCATATATATATATATATATATGTATGAAATACTTGACTTTCAGTGAATTCTAGCTATATATATATATATATATATGTATATATATATAGCTAGAATTCACTGAAAGTCAAGTATTTCATACATATATATATATATGAAATACTTGACCTTCAGTGAATTCTAGCTATATATATATATATATATATATATATATATATATATATATATATATATATATAGCTATATATATATGTATATATATATATATATATATATATATATATATATATATATATATATATATATATATATATGTATGTATATATATATATATATATATATATGTATATATATATATATATATATATATATATGTATGTATGTATGTATGTATATATATATATATATATATATATATATATATATATATATATATATATATATATGTATGTATGAAATACTTGACTTTCAGTGAATTCTAGCTATATATATATATATATATATATATATAATGTATGAAATACTTGACTTTCAGTGAATTCTAGCTATATATATATATATTTTTTATTTACATAAAAAAAAAAAAAAACTTGAATTTCAGTGTTCCTGTGGCTGTCCATTAGATGGCAGTATTGTCCTGTTTAACTTCTCCGTTCTTAATGAGTATATCATTTCGGCCACTGTGTTCAATGGAGAAGTCTGTTCTACAAAATTTACAGGCAACATACACCTTCCCCTTCAAACTGTCCTGGATGAACTGAAATTCTTGTTTCCATTCGTTTTGGAACTTGCAAGCGTATTTCTTCATCTTTCCCCCACGCAGTCTCAGGTCCGCATTGAGCTGGAGGGGGCGTGGCCTCCAGCTCCGGCTGAATACCGGGAGTTTGTCGGGAGAAAATCTCTGCCGGGAGGTTGTCGGGAGAGGCGCTAAATACCGGGATTCTCCCGCTAAAAACGGGAGGGTTGGCAAGTATGCTGGCTGTCGACAAGTAAACAAGCTGCATTGGAGCCTAAAGCAGACATTTTACATGCAAGCCCATAACATTTAATACTTTCCATATCAGATTGTGACATCTCTAGTAATACTGGACTATATACTTCATTTTTGTAAGAGTTTATATTTTTTCTCATGAATGACAACCTTTTTATTGTGATTTACTTTTTCAATTATACAACTTTTCCCGTCGTCTTATTTTTACACAGAGATCAGAGTGATGTCTTTGTTATTAATTTCCATGTGGCCCTTTGTATCGTTAATCTATAAATACAGTTGTGGTTGTGTATTTTATTTGTGGCTTCTTTCATCCTTAAAAAAAACAACACTTTTTTCTTTGGGCCAAATTTCCGGTGAAGCCCCAAGAAAACTAACGGAAGAGGCATGCTTTTTTATGAATTAGGTCACCATAAAAAAACATGGAACTCGTGTTTTTCATTGATAATCACGCCATGTTTTCATAATCGTGGTAGCAAATGTTTCCGCGGTTTTCACATCCCACTTGTCCTTTTGAACTAATACACTCACGTTGGCTCTGACAACCACCGTCACACTTAACATGTACGCTCATTCCGCTCTCGCAAATGAAGAGACGGTGGCTAAGACGGGGATGATCCTGCTGGCGGGGGAGATCACCTCCAGGGCCGTGGTGGACTACCAGAAGGTTGTGCGAGAGACAATCAAGCACGTCGGCTACGACGACTCCTCCAAAGGTACGCTTGCGCCGCATTAAAACTTTATGTTGAAAGCGGCGTGATTCATTCAAAGTTTCATGGCTTATTTCCTGGTCCTCTGCAGGCTTTGACTACAAGACCTGCAATGTGCTGGTGGCTCTGGAGCAGCAGTCCCCCGACATCGCTCAGGGTGTCCATCTGGATCGCAAGGAGGAGGACGTGGGCGCCGGCGACCAGGTCTGAAGCCTCACATGAGCAGATACATGTCAAAAATTGCATTCAGTGTACAAAAACCGCAAAGCTGCCCCCACATCCTCACACAAATCTGTTTTTTTTACGCAAATCGATGGCTGGAGTTCAGAGGTGTCAAAGTGGTTTTCACTGAGGGCCACATCACAGTTATGTTTAGCCCCAGAGTGAATATTATTATTACACCATTTTTAAATTCATTTTATTAAAAATGTTTTAAACTACAATGAAAAAAAATATGGTAAGTTGCAACAATTTCACCTTAAAATGTAGTGTATATTACTGTAAAGGGAAAAACAGTGCTGCTGTTTTTATGGTCAAAACAAAGGTAGCTCAGTTGCCAAAATGTTCCTATAAAATCTACATTTGTTTTTTTCACTGTAAATTAAAAAAAACCTGAATTTTTTACAGTAAAAATTTGGCACCTGAGCTGCCAGTTTGTTTGCTGTTTTTTTTTTTTTTTAACCGCAAATCAACAACTGTAGATTTTTCGGTGTATTACTGGAAATGTCAAAACGGCACCACAGCTTATTACAGTAAAAAAGTGCTGTTTTTTTTCATTCAGAGAAAATTGCTGTAAAAACTACAATCAATTTCACAATTTTACCATGAAATCTATTTCTACTTTTACATTGCACAATTAGATGGATAACTTGCTTTGAAATCATTAGTATTTATTTCTATTTAAAAAATGGTTTGATTGTCTGATAATATATTTTCAAGCAATATTTAAATTAACAAAATTTGCGATTGCATGGAGTGCATGTATTTCTTTTCTGCCAAAATAGAAAGGAAGAATACATTCAGTAAGACAAGTTAACGTACTTTATTGATACATATTTTTTCCCTGGATTTTGAGGGCCAAATAAAATGAAGTGGCCAGATAATAATTGGTGTATCATTTTCATCATGCACACCAATTGTTATCAAAGTCTGACTTTATGGAGAGGAGTTATTCTGAATTTGTGTTGCTTAGCGAGTCAATGAAGGGGGGCAAACCTAAAATGTTCAATTTATCGTCGCCCATCCGTCATGTAGCCGAGATTTGGATTTGGGCTCATTTTCTCAGAGGAGTTTGTCGAAGTACAACCCCTGGTTTTTGCCAAAAATTGCCAGTCCAAACCAAAATGGCCAACAGTGTTCTGAAAAATACTTTAAAAAAAAGTAATTATATGTAGTTAATTGTACGTTTACCAAAAAAGTAATTTAATTGCTAACAGAATTACTCTTTGATAAATAATTACTAGGGAAAGTAAATTATATGTTACTTAAAAAAACCTTCAAATATCTGGCATATGCAGTTGAAAGACGTTTCATTAGAGCACAGTGTGCGTGTGTGTGCTTTTAAAAGGCGGGGCCTGTTGCCTAGTGACATGTGACATGATTGAGGGTTTCAATGGAGCTGTGTGTAAGACATGCACCTGGGGATAGGTTGATTGGCAACACTAAATAATCCCTAATGTGTGAATGTTGTCTGTCTATCTGTGTTGGCCCTCCGAGGACTTGTCCAGGGTGTACCCCGCCTTCCGCCCGAATGCAGCTGAGATAGGCTCCAGCGACCCCGAAAGGGACAAGCGGTAGAAAATGGATGGATGGATGTGTTTGTTAGCTTTAGCAGTTAGCAGCGCCAGCATTTTGAATCTTTTCACCGGATTGTGTGACCTCTGCTTAATAAAGAGATTTAATGTGCTCCAATGGCTTTCATATCTTCTTGTCAACAAACGGTGTATTGTTTGGATGGCAAGTTTGTCACTTTAATCATTGTTTTTTTCATTATTCTAATTGTGTGCGTATGTTGTTGTCTGCTGTGTCACAATGTTGCCTCTTCCTATTTGATATCAAGTTCATTTTAGTGCGGTGCTGTTTGTTGCTTTCACTCGTAAAAATATATTTCCTGCATTGAACTTGCTGCACTTATGACACGGTCTTGTTGTTGACATAAAAAGTAGCGTGCCACATTACAGCAAAATACGGTTTCAAAGGGGTGGAAAGTTTCCGGAAATTTACCACGGGAAGTTAAGCTCGGGAAGTTTGGAAATTTTGACCATTTTTTGATTATTCAAAGTTGGACACCGTCCATCTTATTCTGTAGAATAAGATGAATTGGAGTAGTGTTTAAAAATATGTTACTGATGGACAAATTAATAGAAATAGGCTAGATGAATAAATGAACAGTCAATCAGCATGCTAAATCAAACTATAACCTACATTCTTGTGTGACAACAGAATGGCTAGCAGAACAGAAGGCAGAGGAAACCACACCTTTTGATTTAGTATTTTCTAGTTGAACTTTACAGATCACAAAAAAAGGTAAATTCGTATCGTTAACGCTTTTAGCATAAATTAATGGGATTTAACATAGAGAAATTCAGCATCACGGCTAACGGAGAAATATTTTCGGTTCATTATGAGACTGTGGTGGTACATAAACCTAGCTAGCTAGAGATATTGGCCCCAAAATCTTTTAACAAGTACAGGAACAGCTAGCTAGCTTGAGTGAAAGTCTGCTGGAGTAGTCTACGGTCATACAGTAACAAGCAATTACACCTCTATTAAACTGAAATACCATAGATCAAATATATTTACCCCAGTAATATCATCAAAACCTACCTGACTGGATGAAGTCCTTGGGCTCAAATACTAGTGTGGCCTCAATAGCCTTGCTGTAGTGTGTAGCATGCTGGGAATTATCTGTGCTAGGGATGGGCGTATCGATCCTGTGGTATCGATATATCGATCCTGTGGTATCGATATATCGATACTCACACGCTACTCATTTGGCATCACTTTTCTGAAAAAAGTATCGATATAAACCAAAAAACGGCGTGTGGGGGGTGCAAGCATCACTTTCAGATGTTTTTGATGACTTACTTAACTTACTATGTGCTGGGACACCCCTGTACCTGGCAGAGTATAGAGCTGGCCCAGTCACGTGACAGGAGACAGCGAATGAGCGTCGTCAACGTGCAACACACACACAGCCAGCCGACAGCGATGCAGCCAGGCATATCCAGTGTTGTCCAATTGTTGACTTAAAACAGGCATTGTTTTTTTGTTTTTTTAGTAATGTTTACTGAATATTTTTGTTTAAATGATTATCCTAAATTCAAATAATTTCCACACAGGGGAATTTACTGTTAGTTGAAAATTGCTTGAGTATTTAAAACAAGATAAGAAAGAGATACAATTTGGAGATTCTTCATCTTTGCATTACAGTTTTATTTTTTTCCAAGAAAATCTTGAATATATGATTGAATGTGATTTTGGTTTTAATCTGCAACATGATTTCTTACATTTCGAAAACATTAGCCTATTTCATATTTCATTAATTGCTAATTATATCACAAACTTTAAAAAATAACTGCAGCTTCTTGCAATTCGGATTTGACTGTTAATTGGAAAGCCCTAATATTTAATTATTATTATATATAATATATAGTTATTATTATATATAATATTTAATTAATTTTTCATATTTATGTTATTTATTTTAATTTTACTTTTATTATATATTGACCATAATAAATGTGGTATAAATGGTCTGTATTTGTCTTGTGATATGTCTTAAATAATAACAATAGTAATAATATTTTTGACTGACAAAAAATTGCCAATAAGAAATTATTGGTATCGGTATTGATGAAAATCCAAGAAAAAGTATCGGTATCGTATCGAATCCTAAAAGTGTGGTATCGCCCATCCCTAATCTGTGCATGTGATGGAAGAATTCACTGCACATGTGATGGAGGAATGCACAGTGCATGGTTGAAATTCAACTGAATTTGCATTAAATCAGGTTGTTTTAGAATAGAATAGAATAGAAAGTACTTTATTGATCCCTGGGGGAAATTCAGCACCACAGTTCGCTCACAATAGACAATAAACACTTTGGTATTTTTATATATAAATACAGTCTATTATACAGCATTATTCACATGTGAATAATATAAATACAGTCTATTATACAGCATTATTCACATGTGAATAACACAAATACAGTCTATTATACAGCATTATTCACATGTGAATAATATAAATACAGTCTATTATAAAGCATTATTCACATGTGAATAACACAAATACAGTCTATTATACAGCATTATTCACATGTGAATAATATAAATACAGTCTATTATAAAGCATTATTCACATGTGAATAACACAAATACAGTCTGTTATACAGCATTATGCACATGTGAATAATATAAATACAGTCTATTATAAAGCATTATTCACATGTGAATAACACAAATACAGTCTGTTATACAGCATTATGCACATGTAAATAATATAAATACATTATACATGTACAGTACATGTACAGTCAAAAGGAACATATGCATTATACAGTCTGATGGCTTTTTTAGCTAATAATCATGCTGCAAGATCTAGCATGTTGCATTCAATGTTTATTCCCATTAATTTTCCGTTAATTCCCATGGAAAGTTTCCAACTTTGAATATTCCCGGAATTTTGCAACCCTAGTTGTAACAGACCTCAAAGTAAATAATTAGATTACTCGTTAGTAGTAAAAGTAGAGGCGTTACTAATGATGTTATTATATAACATCGTTATTACAAACACTGATGGACAATTTCCTGTTTGTTTCCAAACATAATTTTTTCATGCATCCTTTTGTGATAAACTACTTCCACCAAATGTGGTAATGGTCCGTGAAACTGATGCCAGGGGCTAATTTTTTCTGCATTTTCACAAACGTGAACAGTACCCACCCCTAGGCGCTATTAAATGAAAGCGAATTAGGACTATCCACCTCCATTCATGCTCAACTTTGCAACTTGGCCTCCCGCAGGGTTTGATGTTTGGCTACGCCACGGACGAAACGGACGAATGCATGCCTCTCACCATTGTCCTGGCCCACAACCTCAACGCCAAGATGGCAGAATTACGCCGCGATGGAACGCTGCCGTGGCTTCGTCCGGACTCCAAAACTCAGGTGACTAACAAACACTGTGCCCCGTTTGTGTTGACAACCATCAGGACGATAACGTGTTGAGTCGTTTTTAATGGATAGTGAACCCGTCCTATTATACAGGCTGCACACAGACTACTCTAAAGCATGTTCAAATGTAATTTCTATAGTATTGTAGATGTGGTTGCTGAAATATGAGGGCTGTGCTCACTTTGCACTGTACTTGGAGGTACTGAGTGAGAATGTGTTCTCCTTCCAGGTGACAGTCCAGTACAAACAGGACCGCGGTGCCGTGGTGCCGCTGCGCGTCCACACCATTGTGATCTCCGTGCAGCACGACGAGCACGTGGGCCTGGAGGACATGCGTCACAGTCTGAAGGAGCAGGTGATCAAGGCTGTGGTGCCCGCCGGGTACCTGGACGACGACACCGTCTACCACCTGCAGCCCAGCGGGCGCTTTGTCATCGGCGGGCCACAGGTAAGACAATTCCTTAGTTGACACTACATTTTTGTAATTTAACCTATGCTCTAATAAACAACTTGCTTAATTGCTGAATTAAATTATTAAGATGTACCGCTATGATACTATCATTCTTTCAAAATACTGTTTGTAGGATATAAAGACTATTATTCCCCATTGTGATGTCATATATTTTGAGTTCAGGGATTTATACATGCAAGCCAAACGACATCTATCTTAGCCCAGGGTTCCGAAAAACCGCAAAGTTCTTCTATCATATTCAGGATCTTTGACTCGCGTTTTGATTGGTGTTATTTGCAGAAAAGCCTTTAAAAAACTGTGCATCTTGTCTTTTAGAAGATCTTTGACATGTGTTTTGTAGTACTTCCTAAAAAAACAAACAACATACCACCATTTTTGACTAGTGCGTTTGCAGTATGTCATTTAGAGCAGTGGTTCCCAACCTTTTTGTAACTGCGAACCGGTCAACGCTTGAAAATGTGTCCCACGGACCAAGGGTGGGGGGATATTAATTTTTTTCATTTATTTTTTGTCATAAAAAAGTGAGTATAAATGGGGAAGGGAGGTTTTTTGGGTTGGTGCACTAATTGTAAGTGTATCTTGTGTTTTTTATGTTGATTTAATACAAATAAAAACAATTATTATTATTATTTTTTTTTATTTCTTGTGCGGCCCGTTACCAATCGATCCACGGACCGGTACCGGGCCGCGGCCCGGTGGTTGGGGACCTCTGATTTAGAGGATCTTTGACTAGTATTTTTGCAATAGATTCCTAGAAACAGCAGAGCGCTCCGGCCATATAGAATATCTTTGACTTGGGGTTTTGCACTGGGTCTTAAAAACAGCATAGCACTGCTGTCTTATAGAAGATATTTGACTCGTGGTTCGTCCGGCTGTCGACTCTGCACCAGCTCAAGCACTCGGCGAGAAAACAAGCGCACAGAGCAGACTCGGCCGAACAATTTTCGACGGCAACAAAGCAAATATGCCTGATAGAAAGCGCTCAGTAAGGCTGCACTTCTCAAAATACGCTAGCGCCATGCTAATTTGCATTGCGGATGCCTTATACATGCTACCGATTAGCATGAGCGATTTTACATTGCGATATCACCACCTCCAAATTTGGTAACAAAGTCTACAACTAATATGCACGCTACAATCCAACAGCGAGTGTGTAATAAAAAAACAATACTTAAAGTATAAACACTTTGTAGGGCTCAACAAAAGACAAGACTGGCACATTTCCCTTAATGGCAAAGACTACTCCCTGGCTACAGCAACACACCGTACTGCCACATTACATCTTGGCATGTAAAGTGTACTATATAATACAAATGAGAATGTACTATATAATACTTGCAAATGAGAGTACTATATAATGCTTGCAAATGAGTGTACTATATAATGCTTGCAAATGAGTGTACTATATAATGCTTGCAAATGAGAGTGTACTATATAATACTTGCAAATGATAGTGTACTATATAATACTAGCAAATAAGAGTGTACTATATAATACTTGCAAATGATAGTGTACTATATAATACTTGCAAAGGAGAGTGTACTATATAATGCTTGCAAATGAGTGTACTATATAATGCTTGCAAATGAGAGTGTACTATATAATACTTGCAAATGAGAGTGTACTATATAATACTTGCAAATGAGAGTGTACTATACAATGCTTGCAAATGAGTGTCCTATATAATGCTTGCAAATGATAGTGTAAATAATACTATCAGATGAGAATGTACTATATAATACTTGCAAATGAGAGTGTACTATATAATACTTGCAAATGATTGTACTATATAATGCTTGCAAATGAGAGTGTACTATATAATACTTGCAAATGAGAGTGTACTATATAATACTTGCAAATGAGAGTGTACTATATAATACTTGCAAATGAGTGTACTATATAATGCTTGCAAATGAGTGTACTATATAATGCTTGCAAACGAGTGTACTACATAATGCTTGCAAATGAGAGTGTACTATATAATTCTTGCAAATGATAGTGTACTATATAATACTAGCAAATAAGAGTGTACTATATAATACTTGCAAATAAGAGTGTACTATATAATACTTGCAAATGATAGTGTACTATATAATACTTGCAAATGAGAGTGTACTATATAATGCTTGCAAATGAGAGTGTACTATATAATGCTTGCAAATGAGTGTACTATATAATGCTTGCAAATGATAGTGTATATAATACTAGCAAATGAGAGTGTACTATATAATACTTACAAATGAGTGTACTATATAATACTTGCAAATGAGAGTGTACTATATAATACTTGCAAATGAGAGTGTACTATATAATACTTGCAAATGATAGTGTACTATATAATGCTTGCAAATGAGTGTACTATATAATACTTGCAAATGAGTACTATATGATGCTTGCAAATGAGTGTACTATATAATGCTTGCAAACGAGTGTACTACATAATGCTTGCAAATGAGTGTACTATATAATACTTGCAAATGAGAGTGTACTATATAATACTTGCAAATGAGAGTGTACTATATAATACTTGCAAATGAGTGTACTATATAATACTAGCAAATAAGAGTGTACTATATAATACTTGCAAATGAGAGTGTACTATATAATACTTGCAAATGAGTGTACTATATAATACTTGCAAATGAGTGTACTATATAATACTTGTAAATGAGTGGAGTAATGGTATTGATTCCCAGCTACCGGGCATTGGTTGAAGTGTGAAAGGTAGCCATCTTTAACTGTATAGTTGAAATATAGCATTCTGTTCAATATTACTGTAAAAAATGGACCCCTATACGAAAAGTGTTTCTATTCTAACAAATGCCTGGCACTCTCTGCAGTTGTGTAAACGAACCACAATCTTTTTCCAGGGTGACGCTGGTCTGACCGGCCGCAAGATCATCGTGGACACTTACGGCGGCTGGGGCGCCCACGGAGGCGGTGCCTTCTCGGGCAAGGACTACACCAAAGTGGACCGCTCGGCCGCCTACGCCGCTCGCTGGGTGGCCAAGTCCCTGGTGAAGGCGGGACTCTGCAGGCGTGTCCTGGTCCAGGTGAGGAGGACTCCCACCACAGGGATTGTTCCCAGTTCTGCGACTAACAAACCACTTTTAGGTTTCCTACGCCATCGGTGTGGCCCACCCGTTGTCGGTCTCCATCTTCCACTACGGAACGTCCCAGAAGACCGAGAGCGAGCTGCTGGACATCGTGAGGAAGAACTTTGACCTGCGCCCAGGAGTCATCGTCAGGTCAGCGCTGGTTTCCATGTAGCGATTACCAATGCTAGTTGTCAGCTAGCGATTAGTGCTTTAGTCGACAGCTAGCGATTAGCAGTGCTCATTTCTAGTTGGCGATCAGCATTGCTAGTTTTTAGCCAGCGATTAGCAGTGCTCATTTCCGAGCAGATGCAATGGTCCACATAGGTATGAACATTGTTTACTGTCTGGATAGCGATTAGCAGCGCCAGTTTCCAGCTAGCGATTAGTGCTCTAGTCGCCGGCTAGCGATTGGCAGTGCTATTTCTAGTTGCCGATTAGCATTGCTAGTTTTTAGCTGGCGATTAGCAGTGCTAGTTTCCACGCAGAGATTAGCGGCGCTAGTGTCTTGCTAGTGATTAGCAGTGCTAGTTATCAGTTAGCGATTGGTGGCACTAGCTGCCAGTTAACAATTAGCAGTGTCGGTTTCCATGTAGCAATCAGCAGTGCTAGTGTCTTGCTAGCGATGATCAATGCTAGTTGTCAGTTAGCAATTAGCAGAGCTAGTTTCCAGCCAGCGATTAGCAGTGCTCATTTCCGAGCAGATGCAATGGTCCACATAGGTATGAACATTGTTTACTGTCTGGATAGCGATTAGCAGCGCCAGTTTCCAGCTAGCGATTAGTGCTCTAGTCGCCGGCTAGCGATTGGCAGTGCTATTTCTAGTTGCCGATTAGCATTGCTAGTTTTTAGCTGGCGATTAGCAGTGCTAGTTTCCACGCAGAGATTAGCAGCGCTAGTGTCTTGCTAGTGATTAGCAGTGCTAGTTATCAGTTAGCGATTGGTGGCACTAGCTGCCAGTTAACAATTAGCAGTGCCGGTTTCCATGTAGCAATCAGCGGTGCTAGTGTCTTGCTAGCGATGATCAATGCTAGTTGTCAGTTAGCAATTAGCAGAGCTAGTTTCCAGCTAGCAATTAGCAGTGCGTTTTTCCATGTAAAGTTTAGTGGCGGCAGTTCCTAGCTAGATATTTGCAGCGCTGGTTTCTCGTTGGCTAATAGTGGCGTTAGTTTCTAGCTGGCAATGATCAGCGCTTGTTGCCAGGCAGCGATGAGCACTCTAGTTCCCACCAGTGCCCCCCTTTACCTCAAAGAACTGCTCACCCCCAAATCCTCCACCCGACACCTCCGCTCCGGACAGGCTAACCTCCTCCAACCTCCGAGGACAAAGCTACGAACAATGGGAGACCGGGCTTTCTGCTCCGCCGCTCCCAGTCTGTGGAACGCTCTCCCTGACCACCTGAGGGCACCACAGACTGTGGATGCTTTTAAAAAAAGGCTTTAAAACCCTTCTTTTTAAAAAAGCCTTTTTTTTTTTAGATATATGCATACTAGTTCTAGCTATTAGGCTGTTCTAATTTTATTTATTTTTTTAATTTTTTATTATCTTTTTATTTTTATTTATTTTTAATACACTGTAGCACTTTGAGGTTGTTTACTCAATGTAAAGTGCTTTTTACAAACAAAATCTATTATTATTAGTTGCCATGTAGCGATTAGCACTGCTAGTTTCCAGTTAGCGATTAGCGACACTAGTTTTTAGCTAGCAATTAGTGGCGCTTGTTTCCAGCTAGCGCTTAGCAGTGCTATGCTGTATTAATGTAATATCTTAGTATTGCACAGCAACAAGGTCGATTTTCTACAAGATATATAAGTCGGGCTTCCCTTCTCCTTTTCTATCAGTTTAGAGCAGGGGTCACCAACGTGTTGCCCGCGGGCACCAGGTAGCCCGTAAGGACCAGATGAGTAGCCCGCTGGCCTGTTCTAAAAATAGCTCAAATAGCAGCACTTACCAGTGAGCTGCCTCTATTTTTTAAATTGTATTTATTTACTAGCAAGCTGGTCTCGCTTTGCCCGACATTTTAATTCTAAGAGAGACAAAACTCAAATAGAATTTGAAAATCCAAGAAAATATTTTAAAGACTTGGTCTTCACTTGTTTAAATAATTTCATTAATTTTTTTACTTTGCTTCATATAACTTTCAGAAAGACAATTTTAGAGACAAAAATACAACTTTAAAAATTATTTTAGGATTTTTAAACACATATACCTTTTTACCTTTTAAATTCCTTCCTCTTCTTTCCTGACAATTTAAATCAATGTTCAAGTAAAAAAAAATTTTTTATTGTAAAGAATAATACATAAATTTTAATTTAATTCTTCATTTTAGCTTCTGTTTTTTCGACGAAGAATATTTGTGAAATATTTCTTCAAACTTATTATGATTAAAATTCAAAAAAATTATTCTGGCAAATCTAGAAAATCTGTAGAATCAAATTTAAATCTTATTTCAAAGTGTTTTTAATTTCTTTTAAAAATTTTGTTCTGGAAAATCTAGAAGAAATAATGATTTGTCTTTGTTAGAAATATAGCTTGGTCCAATTTGTTATATATTCTAACAAAGTGCAGATTGGATTTTAACCTATTTAAAACATGTCATCAAAATTCTAAAATTAATCTTAATCAGGAAAAACTACTAATGATGTTCCATAAATTATTTTTTTAATTTTTTCAAAAACATTCGAATTAGCTGGTTTTTCTCTTCTTTTTTTCGGTTGAATTTTGAATTTTAAAGAGTCGAAATTGAAGATAAACTATGTTTCAAAATTTAATTGTCATTTTTTTCGTGTTTTCTCCTCTTTTAAACCGTTCAATTAAGTGTAAATATCATTAATTATTAATAATAACATAGAGTTAAAGGTAAATTGAGCAAATTGGCTATTTCTGGCAATTTATTTAAGTGTGTATCAAACTGGTAGCCCTTCGCATTAATCAGTACCCAAGAAGTAGCTCTTGGTTTCAAAAAGGTTGGTGACCCCTGGTTTAGAGGTTTTTAGGCTGTAAAATATTGCAGACCCAAATGTACAAACACTGCTTCTCTCCTCCTTCCTGCTTCAGGGATCTGGACCTGAAGAAGGCCATCTACCAGCGCACTGCAGCCTACGGTCACTTCGGCCGCGAGGTCTTCACCTGGGAAGTTCCCAAGACGCTCAAATACTAACCCACGCCCCACGCTCGCTGTCCATCACTGCTCTCTCCCCCTCTGCACAAACATCACATCGCCGCTGAATGTATCACAAAAAGAATCCCCCCTCGTCCCGTCTCTAAAGAAAGATAAGCACTCCAACCAGCACTTTTCTGATCTTTGACAGAGAAGTCAGAAGCTGCTATTGACCTTCTTCTTTTGGCTTTGTTGGGCTGCACCTTTAGAACACAACAACTCCATTTTGTCGCTTTTAAATGTCGCAGAGAACGATCCAAGCGAGGTTTTTGTAGTTATGGTGATCCTGGGTGATATTTCCAGAGTAGCCCAGACTCCTCATACTTGATGATAAACTTGTGGGACCTAAATCGTTAAAGTCGTAATCCAGGACTCCCTTTTCCGAACAGTTAATTTTGCACTCCCGTCGTCCAGTTTGCTGCACGCCGAAATATATCGGAAGCTTTTCTCTTAATTTATTCTTAATTATTTATTCCACGACACCAACGATCATGCCCAATCACCAAAGTCTGCTGATGTTGACGCCCTCCTCGGATTGGCTCGTCGCCTCTGACGCCACCGTGTGGATTCCTGGGTGTACTACAGAGAAACCCGAGAGCCACGCTCAGGTGCGCACCTGATGTGACGTTCAGGTGCAAGAGGACTTCCCAAAGATGATTTGTTTACGTCCACGAGAGAAGGAGAGAGCCTAATTGGCTGGTGTTGTACAGAGAAACCAGCTTGTTTACACGCTTCATCCTTTTCTCAAAGATGAGTCTTGTCAGTGTGGTTGCTGATTCTGTAAAAGTGCCTTTTTCCCCCATTTACATGTGTGCCCCCCTTCTCAGGAGTCTGCTCTGCTGTTAAGCTTCTTTATGTCCTAACCCTCCAAATAAAATTACATGCTTTGCTCATGCATTTTGGATTATGCATTGTATCTCTCTTGTTAGACATCGTAAGAAACTTCTCACACTCCTCAATAAACACTTTATGTAATTTGATGCTTTTCATCCCAATTATTGTAATATATATATATATATATATATATATATATATATATATATATATATATATATATATATATATATATATATATATATATAATATATATATTAGTACAGGCCAAAAGTTTGGACACATTCAATGGGTTTTCTTTATTCGAATGACTATTTACATTGTAGATTGTCCCTGAAGGCAACAAAACTATGAATGAAGACATGTGGAGTTATATACTTAACAAAAAAAAAGGTGAAATAACTGAAAACATGTTTTATATTCTAGTTTCTTCAAAATAGCCACCCTTTGCTCTGATTACCGCTTTGCACACTCTTGGCATTCTCTCGATGAGCTTCAAGAGGTAGTCACCTGAAATGGTTTTCACTTCACAGGTGTGCTTGTGTGTGTGTGTTAGAGATGCGCGGATAGGCAATTACTTCATCCGCAACCGCATCACAAAAGTCGTCATCCACCCGCCATCCACCCGAACTAACATTTTATCAAAACCACAACCGCCCGCCACCCACCCGTTGTTATATATCTAATAAAGACGACGCAAGGCATTAGTGAGGTTAGAAAGCTTTTGCCTGTTAAAGAAAGGAGACTGATCCAATGCAGCAGAGACATTCAATGCGTGCCACGCATTATTATCTCTTGGCCACGCATTAGAGGCTAAGAGATATTAATGCGTGATAATATTATTTATCATTATTATAATATTATTGTCATTTCCATTAAGAAAGTGTTGACTATTATTGTTATTTTTTTCCCCTGGTCTTTAGTATTCCCTTTTTTAGTTTGTCGCGTACCACGTTTGCTGCCGGCGTTGCCATCTTTTTATTTCTTTCTTCTTCCTCTGTTGTGTTGTGTTGTGTCACGCCAAATTTCTTCCCCCTACAAACACCCCCTACCCCATTTACTTCCGTGGTCATGTTTCCTCTTACGTCATTGACAGCGATCGATAGCACTTCGGCTTTGACTGCCCGTCGCTGGAAGGATACTTCGTCTTTGACAGCTGCTGGAATCTGAAGAAATCGATTATTGTTTTTTTTTTGTACAGGCGCGAAACAGGACAGTCGCGTGCCGGTTAAGGACCCCCGGCAACTTTGTGACTTTATTGGACGCAGCCCCGGAAGTAAATGGGGAGGGGGGGGGAGTTTTTTGTAGGGGGGAAGAAATTTGGCGTGACAGCTGCAGCAGTGCCTGATGAATAATTGCCTGTTTCAAAGAGTGCTGCTCGTTTTTCGTATGTGGGTAACAACATTTAACTATGTATATATATTTCCGAATTGGTTCAACTGCCACCCGCCCGAATCTATTTAAAATCTATTTTTTTCGTCATGCATCCGCCCGACCCGCGGATTATCCGCGGACTCCCCGGTCGATCTACGTTCCCATCCTCACCTATGGTCATGAGCTTTGGGTTATGACCGAAAGGACAAGATCACGGGTACAAGCGGCCGAAATGAGTTTCCTCCGCCGGGTGGCGGGTCTCTCCCTTAGAGATAGGGTGAGAAGCTCTGTCATCCGGGGGGAGCTCAAAGTAAAGCCGCTGCTCCTTCGCATCGAGAGGAGCCAGATGAGGTGGTTCGGGCATCTGGTCAGGATGCCACCCGAACGCCTCCCTAGGGAGGTGTTTAGGGCACGTCCGACCGGTAGGAGGCCACGGGGAAGACCCGGGACACGTTGGGAAGACTATGTCTCCCGGCTGGCCTGGGAACGCCTCGGGATCCCCCAGGAGGAGCTGGACGAAGTGGCTGGGGAGAGGGAAGTCTGGGTTTCCCTGCTTAGGCTGCTGCCCCCGCGACCCGACCTCGGATAAGCGGAAGAAGATGGATATATATATATATATATATATATACATATATATATATATATATATATATATATATATATAGTACATAGTATACAGTAATAAATTGTAAATAAAAACACCATACATTTTACAGTGAAATTATGGCTTCTAAGCTGCTAAATTGTTGTTGGTTTTTACTGTAGAATCTACAGATGTTTTTTTTAGTCTATAAGTACACAAATATATAACAATCACATCCATGGGCAAATATTGTAATAATATAATAAAGTGGATCATTCACCATTTTCTTAATGATTATTAAACTTTGAGGATATATTATATATGTATTACTTGTACAGTATATGCATTTTTACATGAGTGTACAATAATATTTTGCAGATCTTGTCATGTTTTTTTTTATTTTTATTTTTATTCAATACTCATCCAGGTACTTCAAATCAATTCAATACACGTGGTACAGTACATTGTTATAAAATGCAGACTAGCACAAAATCATAGTGGGCGTACATGAATTTAATTGATATATTTCCTTCTATGCACACATGAATGCCGCTGTTGGAGGGTGTCACATTAATGCTGTCATGTATTGCTTACTCAGGTCACAGGACAATACCGGAACCATCGTAAGGGGCACTTAAGGGCGGGGGGACATGTTTTGGGTGTTGGACACGCGGAAGTGGAAGGAATAAGAGCGGGAACAAAAAGGCAGAAAAAGATGAAGATGATGATCAATGGAATATTATCTCAAGATATTTTTCAGCAACACTTAGCTGGCTCAGTCGCACGAACTCCACTCTAGGGTGGAAGGAACAAAAAACACGTTAGATTATTCATGTGGTTTTTATAAGAAAAGCTGTGAAATATGTACCTGATGTTCACATTGTGTTGGAGCTGAGGGGCTTCCAGACAAATGTCTGACAGTAGAAGAGAGTCTGTGTGTGTAATGGAGGATTAACGAAACCATTACAAGGATACTGAAAAATGCATAAAAAGTGGACTACTCACTCCACACTTGAGAGAGGTCGGCAGGTCTCTGCACCGGTATGTTGGCACCGTGCAGGGGTCTGGGGGGGGAGAAACACACGTTTTGCTTTAAAATGTGTCAACTGCGAGGTTATACTTTGTGGTCTTATGGAAACAAAATACGTTCGTGGACTGACCTGCTTTTAAAAAGGTAAGAAATGTATCATTAGAAATGTGGCTAGCAGCCTTGCACTCTGGGTAAAGGAGCAAAACGATAAATATAAAGTATTTCAGCCAAACATTGTGTATTAATTGTTTGGTATGGCACTGATAACACTTGATTGTTTTTAATACTTACGGTGTGAAAATCTTACTTTAACGGTGTGAAAATCTTACTTTAAGTTAAGTTAAAGTACCACTGATAGTCACACACACACTAAGTGTGGTGAAATTATTCTCTGCATTTGACCCATCAACCCTTGATCACCCCCTGGGAGGTGAGGGGAGCAGTGAGCAGCAGCGCTGGCTGTGCCCGGGAATAATTTTTGGTGATTTAACCCCCAATTCCAAGCCTTGATGCTGAGTGCCAAGCAGGGAGGTAATGGCTCCCATTTTTATAGTCTTTGGTATGACCATGAATTGATTAACGTGGACCCCGACTGAACCCTTGTGTGGTGTTTGGGTCTGTGGGACCCGTTTTCATTTTTTATTAAAAGAAAAATGATACAATTAATTAGGGATGTCCGATAATGGCTTTTTGCCGATATCCGATATTGTCCAACTCTTTAATTACTGATACCGATATCAACCGATACCGATACGGATATATACAGTTGTGGAATTAACACATTATTATGCCTAATTTGGACAACCAGGTATGGTGAAGATAAGGTCTTTTTAAAAAAAAAAATTAATAAAATAAAATAAGATAAATAAATTAAAAACATTTTCTTGAATAAAAAAGAAAGTAAAACAATATAAAATCAGTTACATAGAAAGTAGTAATTAATGAAAATTTGTCAAATTAACTGTTAAAGGTTAGTATTATTAGTGGACCAGCAGCACGCACAATCATGTGTGCTTACGGACTGTATCCCTTGCAGACTGTATTGATATATATTGATATATAATGTAGGAACCACAATATTAATAACAGAAGGAAACAACCCTTTTGTGTGAATGAGTGTAAATGGGGGAGGGAGGTTTTTTGGGTTGGTGCACTAATTGTAAGTGTATCTTGTGTTTTTATGTTGATTTCATAAAAAAACAAAAAAAAACAACAACAAAAACGATACCGATAATAAAAAAAAACTATACCGATAATTTCCGATATTACATTTTAAAGCATTTATCGGCCGATAATATCGGCCGGCCGATATAATCGGACATCTCTACAATTAATTAATTTTTCAAACTGAGACTCACTGACTTTGGCTCATTTTCTGTGAAGAACATATATCCGAATACATATTTAATGACCACACACCATACACCCCCCCCCCTTCAAATTTCTATTACATATAAGATGTCCGGGTCCACTGGACCCGGGGCTAATAGAAGTGTGGAAATTAGTTTTCTGTGTCACACACACAACAGGCCTAGACAGGAGGAGGACAGAGTGTAGGTATACAGAACATCAGAGGGTCAAATGTGCGAGAAAATGAGAGCAGACAGTGTTGACAAACAATGTTGCAACCTTGTGTGGGAACCGTAGGTGCAGAAACACGACAGAAGAATCCCTGTGGGATGCAGAAACTGGCAGAAAAATTTTCCGTGCAACGTTCATGTTGTTGTTACTCATGTTCCATTTTGTGGAATTGAATGCCTCACAATCGAACACTTTTATGTTAAAATACTGAACAGTACATGTTTTAACATAAAAGTGTTTGATTGTGAGGCATTAAAAGCCACAAAATGCAACGGGTCCATCAGACCCACAAACGCTGGCTGAGTAACAACAATATGAACATTACACAAGGGTTAAACAAGTTGAAAAACGTATTCTGGTGTTACCATTTAGTGGTCAATTGTACGGAATATGTACTGTACTGTGCAATCTACTAATAAAAGTTTCAATCAATCAAAAAAAAATATTTGGCCGGGGTTTGAACTCTCGACCTACCGATCTCATGGCGGACACTTTTTCAGTGGCACTTTAACTTAACTTAAAGTCTAATTTTCACACCGTAAGTATTAAAGGCCCGACCACTTTCGCCCGCTAAGCTAATATTAGCAATGCTCATTATGGCCGTGACAACGCAGTTTTTGGGTTCCTGGTTCGATCCCCGCCTTCTAACGTGTACTGTGTGTGAATGTGGAAATAGTGTCAAAGCGCTTTGAGTACCTTGAAGGTAGAAAAGCGCTATACAAGTATAACCCATTTACCATTATTTGACTGTGTTAACTTTTTATATTTGTAGCATAATTATGGATCTGTACAGAAAACTCACTGGGGGGCGGAAAACCATGTTTTGCTTTAAAATGTGTCAACTGCGAGGTTATACTTTGTGGTCTTATGGTAACAAAATACGTTCGTGGTCTGACCTGCTTTTAAAAAGGTAAGAAATGTATGATATTAGCAATGTGGCTAACACTAGCTAGCCTTGCACTCTTTGGGTAAAGGAGCAAAACGATAAATAGAAAGTATTTTAGCGAAACATTGTATATTCATTGTTTGGTGTGACACTGATAACACTTGATTGTTTTTAATACTTCCGGTGTGAAAATTGGACTTTAAATTAAGTTAAAGTACCACTGATAGTCACACACACACTAGGTGTGGTGAAATTACCCTCTGCATTCGACCCATCCCCTTGTTCCACCCCATAGGAGGTGAGGGGAGCAGTGAGCAGCAGCGGTGGCTGCACTCTGGAATCATTTTTGGTGATTTAGCCCCTAATTCCAACCCTTGATTCCGAGTACCAAGCAGGGATTAAAAATGAACACCAATTGAAGCATTTTAAAGGCCTACTGAAAGCCACTACTAGCGACCACGCAGTCTGATGGTTTATATATCAATGATGAAATCTTAACATTGCAACACATGCCAATACGGCCGGGTTAACTTATAAAGTGCAATTTTAAATTTCCCGCTAAACTTCCGGTTGAAAACGTCTATGTATGATGACGTATGCGCGTGACGTCAATCGTTGAAACGGAAGTATTCGGACTCCATTGAATCCAATACAAAAAGCTCTGTTTTCATCTCAAAATTCCACAGTATTCTGGACATATGTGTTGGTGAATCTTTTGCAATTTGTTTAATGAACAATGAAGACTGCAAAGAAGAACGTTGTAGGTGGGATCGGTGTATTAGCGGCTGGCTCCAGCAACACAAGCAGGAGGACTTTGACTTGGATAGCAGACGCGCTATCCGACGCTAGCCGCCGACCGCATCTGTGATCGGGTGAAGTCTTTCGTCGCACCGTCGATCGCTGGAACGCAGGTGAGCACGGGTGTTGATGAGCAGATGAGGGCTGGCTGGCGTAGGTGTAGAGCTAATGTTTTTAGCATAGCTCTGTGAGGTCCTGTTGCTAAGTTAGCTTCAATGGCGTCGTTAGCAACAGCATTGTTAAGCTTCGCCAGGCTGGAAAGCGTTAACCGTGTAGTTACATGTCCATGGTTTAATAGTATTGTTGATTTTCTGTCTATCCTTCCAGTCAGGGGCTTATTTCTTTTGTTTCTATATGCAGTTAAGCCCAATCACGTTAGCTCCGTAGCTAAAGTGTTTCGCCGATGTATTGTCGTGGAGATAAAAGTCACTGGGAATGTCCATTTCGCGTTCTCGACTCTCATTTTCAAGAGGATATAGTATCCGAGGTGGTTTAAAATACAAATCCGTGATCCACAATAGAAAAAGGAGAGAGTGTGGAATCCAATGAGACAGCTTGTACCTAAGTTACGGTCAGAGCGAAAAAAGATGCGTCCTGCACTGCACTCTAGTCCTTCACTCTCACGTTCCTCATCCACAAATCTTTCATCCTGGCTCAAATTAATGGAGTAATCGACGCTTTCTCGGTCCGAGTCGCTCTCGCTGCTGGTGTAAACAATGGGGAAATGTGAGGAGCCTTTCAACCTGTGACGTCACGCTACTTCCGGTATAGGCAAGGCTTTTTTTTATCAGCGACCAAAAGTTGCGAACTTATCGTCGATGTTCTCTACTAAATCCTTTCAGCAAAAATATGGCAATATCGCGAAAAGATCAAGTATGACACATAGAATGGATCTGCTATCCCCGTTTAAATAAAAAAATGTCATTTCAGTAGGCCTTTAAACTCTGCCAGACTTAATTCCACCTATTCGACTGATGAATATTATTACAACGACAAATAGACTACTGTTAACCGCAAGTTTGCCTACTGGAACTGTTTTACTGCTCAGTGGCCTAGTGGTTAGAGTGTCCGCCCTGAGATGGGTAGGTTGTGAGTTCAAACCCCGGCCGAGTCATACCAAAGACTATAAAAATGGGAGCCATTACCTCCCTGCTTGGCACTCAGCATCAAGGGTTGGAATTGGGGGTTAAATCACCAAAAATGATTCCCGGGCGCGGCCACCGCTGCTGCTTACTGCTCTCCTCACCTCCCAGGAGGGTGATCAAGGGTGATGGGTCAAATGCAGAGAATAATTTCACCACACCTAGTGTGTGTGTGACAATCATTGGTACTTTAACTTTAACATGTAAGTGTAAAAAAACAGATTGTGCTTGTTCTATTTTTGAACAAAGAAAACAATCTGAAGTTATCTTTATTTTTAAGTTATCACGCCATGATTTTACCAGTCCGGCCCATTTAGGAATAGATTTTCCTCCATGTGGCCCCTTAGCTAAAATGAGTTTGACACCCCTGACTTACAGTATAGGCATTTTCTCGGGCGCAAAAAACCACCATAAACTATAGACTACTGCCATCTAACGTCTTGGACTTTTAATGTTATACTCGAAAAGACTCAGAAATTTCCTAAAAATGCAATAAAAGTGTAGTTTCAGTATGAAAAACAATATTTGTTAACCGTGTTACAAAAAAGATAAATTAGACTGATACATAATGTTGGATATAGAGAACATACAAACCCTTTATTTATTGAGTCAAAAATATTAAAGTTCGATGATTTGGTAAAATTGCAAACAGCTAAAATGATGTACAAAGCAAACTATAACCTGCTACCAAAGAATGTACAACAATTCTTCTCAACTAAAGAGGAGAAATATAACCTTAGAGGAAAATCTAATTTTAAACATTTGTATGCACGTACAACACTTAGAACCTTTAGCATATCTGTATGTGGAATTAAATTATGGAATGGATTAAGTAATGAAGTTAAACATTGTACTGATATTATCCAGTTTAAGAGGTTGTTCAAATGAATAGTGCTTACAAAGTACAAAGAAGAATAATTATGAGAAATACTTTCAACCTTATTGAAAATAAGATATTCTTCATCTCAGTATGTTAATAATGACTGACTTAATTAATTACATATTACAAAACTGTTGTATTACTCATTCACGGATGTCATTTGACTATAAAAAGGTCAGTAAATGAATGTATATATTTGTAAACGCTCTGAAGTAGGAAAGACGTAGGATTAAATAAGCTTTGCTTCTTCCTACTCCTTTTCGGACATGATGTAAAGTGAAATGATATGCAATTGTGTGATGTATTATGCTGTAAGTGTGTTCATGTTCGAAATAAACTAAAAGAAAGAAAGAAAAAAAATTGTTAACACCAAAGTACCAAAATTGTTAACACCAAAGTACCAAAAATTGAGTACCGGTATCGATTTCCTAGGCACCGGTAATTGGTACCGTATCGCTTCAAATGTTGATGGTACCCATTTCTAAAGATGGTGGACTAAAAGATATCATAGTCATCATCCAATCAGAGTCTCTGATGCAATCGTATACTAACCACTCGGTGTCCTAGTGGTTACAGTGTCTGCCCTGAGATGGGTAGGTCGTGAGTTCAAACCCCGGCCGAGTCATACCAAAGACTATAAAAATGGGACCAATTACCTCCCTGCTTTGCACTCCGCATCAAGGGTTGGAATTGGGGGTTAAATCACCAAAAATGATTCCTGGGCGCGGCCACCGCTGCTGCTCACTGCTCTCCCAGGGGGTGATCAAGGGTGATGGGTCAAATGCAGAGGCTAATTTCACCACACCAAGTGAGTGTGTGACAATCATGGGTACTTTAACTTACTGTATCAGTCTTCTTTGCATGTTCGTCTGTTGTGCAAAATGTTTGTGATGTTTTGAAGGCAGGATGTGGTCCTAAAGTCGTGCTCGTATTGTTGCTAACAAATTGTAGTTTGGTTGTTAATTCAAAAACGAGGAAATAAGTTACATTTAGTGCACAGCAGGTGGTTACAAAAGCAGAAATATGCCTCCAATTAGGAACAGAAACTTCCACCAGTCTCACTAAAATGCTCTTGCGTGTTTTTTCCTTCCACATTCTACAACTAAGGCGCTACTCCGATGCGAGGGTGTGGACCCACCGATGAGGGGACCCTCCTGACTCTGGCACAGGCGCATGAGGGCGCAGATGGCCTGCGGGGTGGCGTAGCTCAGGATGGCGTCCATCACCGTCTTGCCGAACCTGCCGATGACCATCTCGCACTGACCGCGGTAAGACTTGGGGAGAATGCGACAAATGTCCTCCAGCAGTTTCACTATAGCCTCCTGCGAGGACACAAGGCGCGTGAGTTCACAGGTCGCTTTATTAGGCACGCCGCCGGTTGTAAGCGCGCTTACCTCAGTCCTGTCTTTGGGCAGCAAGCTGTCCAATGTCTTGATGAAGGAGATGCAGAAGGCGCATGACGTAGTGGGCCTCGCCTAACAAAACCATCAAATGAAACAACTTCGACAGAGAGATGGATTTTTCTGATAGGTTATTTTCCGAGGCCTCACCCCGCTCGCGTCGTCACCCGTCACGGCCGCCGCCTGCAGGGCCTCGCTGACTGAGTAGCTGAGCATTTCCTGCTTGTCGTTGGAGCCGCACAGGCCAATGATTCTGCACATGTCCTGCGGCTTCTGCGTCAACAAATATGAGGTTCTATTAAAGCAGAGATTCTCAAACTGCGGTACATGTTTTGAAAAAGACTGTTATGTATAGGCAGTGTTGGGTTAGTTACTGAAAACCAGTAACTAGTTACAGTTACTAGTTTCAAAAGTAATTCAGTTACTAACTCAGTTACTTACACCAAAAAGTAATGCGTTTCTGTGAAAAGGAACTATTTAGTTACTTCTTTTTTTAAAGCTCCCATTAATGCCCTTTTAGCCTTCATTTCAGTACTGTTATTGCACTGGAGAATAATACAATCTGTTGATCAACTTGACATGCATTTGCATCACTGAACTCTGCTAAGCCATGTGGTCTACACACAATCCAATCCAATCCACTTTATTTATATAGCACATAAACAACAAAATGTTTCCAAAGTGCTGCACAACAATATTAAAAACAATATTCAAATATTATCCTTAGCTCCACCAATGACAACACACAAAGACAAATATATGTTTCAAAGGGCCAATTTACTTCAGGCCAGAACAAATTGACAAAACTATTTTAAATAGCTGCAACATAACATACATTAGTAACAAACAGCATAATAACAAAATAGCTGTAAACCTGGCTTCACCTAAGGAAGGCACACATGACATACACAAAGCCTAACCAGGCATTTTTCTCTCTCAAGGAATTGTGAAATAAAATCATGTCTTCATGAGATCAACACTGTACTGAAGCCCAGCACACTCTACGCATTTCCCCACTTTTAGTTTAGAGAAAAGGAAAGATTAGCCTGGCCCACTAGGATCCCTCTTTATGTTTGTGAACTTTATAGTCTATACATTTAGAGCGATGTGATAATCAAACACTCAAGAAGTCTAGAATGAAAGAGTATATAAGAGAATTGACAGAGTGTGTGTACCTTCAGTGATGAATAATGAGCAGAGGCAGAGTTTGGAGTGTTTACTTTAACTTGCTTTCCATGTTTATGTACTCACTGTCCACTGTGTCCAGGAACTTGGAAAATGTTTTCGTGCCATTTGCCGTTTGACGCCCGCTATCATGCTAAGTAGCTGCCTGAAATCAGGTGACTCCACTGTAGAAATAGCCTGCATGTCTTCTAGCACATTTGCTGCAAGGGCTCTATCAATGTTGTCCCTCCGTTAAAATCCAGCCGCTGTTGCTTAGTGGGTGGTGAAGTGTGTCTCTCGTTACTTGCTTCGTCGAAGCATGTTGCTTTTGTAGCTGTTTTAGCAGATTTGAATTGCTGTTTTGGGCAGTAGATAGGATCTTTGATCCAGGACACAACTTACATTTAACTAAAATGTTCTTTTCTTTGTGCTCGACAAAAGAAAAGTAATGAGAATATCTCCATGTTAAGAAACTCGACTTCTGCTCCGCCATGATGTCTTGTTAGTAAACACAGACACGCCCCCCCCCCCCCCCCCCCCTCCACACACACGTAACGCGCCTCTTGTGACAGAGGAAGAATCAGAAGGATGACACTGCAACTCTCCAATAAAACACACTCAGATCTTCTCACTTTCTAGCCGATACTACATAAAAAAAATAGCATAAAATAACGCAGTAATGCATCATGTCGTAACGGTAACTGAGTTACTGAATATAAAAAATAGCGCGTTAGACTACTAGTTACCGCCGAAAATAACGGCGTTACAGTTAGTCCCAACACTGTCTATACACTACCGTTCAAAAGTTTGGGGTCACCCAAACAATTTTGTAGAATAGCCTTCATTTCTAAGAACAAGAATAGACTGTCGAGTTTCAGATGAAAGTTCTCTTTTTCTGGCCATTTTGAGCGTTTAATTGACCCCACAAATGTGATGCTCCAGAAACTCAATCTGCTCAAAGGAAGGTCAGTTTTGTAGCTTCTGTAACAAGCTAAACTGTTTTCAGATGTGTGAACATGATTGCACAAGGGTTTTCTTATCATCAATTAGCCTTCTGAGCCAATGAGCAAACACATTGTACCATTAGAACACTGGAGTGATAGTTTCTGGAAATGGGCCTCTATACACCTATGTAGATATTGCACCAAAAACCAGACATTTGCAGCTAGAATAGTCATTTACCACATTAGAAATGTATAGAGTGTATTTCTTTAACGTTAAGACTAGTTTAAAGTTATCTTCATTGAAAAGTACAGTGCTTTTCCTTCAAAAATAAGGACATTTCAATGTGACCCCAAACTTTTGAACGGTAGTGTATGTAATATATGTCTGTTTTTGCCATTTGTTTACACTATTTAATTTACTATCATGATAATAAATAAATATATCCACTAAGTGTCGCCAAAACACAAATTAGCACTCCACCTCAAAAGTGTAAAAGGTTAGTGTTTCATACCTGCCAATGTTCTTTGAGTAATTTCACTTTATCACACCTTTTTCTAACACTACAAAATATTAAAAATATGTACTTTTATGCCAAAGGGTTAGTGTTTTTCATACCAACTATTATTCTCTGACTTATTTCATTCGATCAAACCTTTTTAAACGTTCCACACAACAAAATAAAAGTGTGTAATATAATTCCTGCTAATATGGTATCTGAATAATATCGGTATCGGCCAACACTCGAGGCTCCAATTTCGGTATCGTGAAAAAGTTGTACGGGGACACCCCTACAACTTACCGCTACAACGGTGATGAAGCTGATGGCCATCGGCAGGATTTTGTCCACCTCCTGCTTGCAGAGTTCAATCACGCTAGCTTTCCCAGGCAGGTGGTTACATAGGTTGCCAATGCCCTCTGTGATCTTTCTCTGGAAAAACAAAAAACAGCTGAATTAGTGTTATTATTCAATAAAAAATCAGTGCAAAACTAGAAAAGCACTCAGAGTGCACATCCGCCAGGCCTTACAAAAGTCTTCCTCTTGGCCTCTTACCGGGATAGACCGGGGCGGTGGTTCCTCTCTTTAAGAAGGGGAACCGGAGGGTGTGTTCCAACTATCGTGGGATCACACTCCTCAGCCTTCCCGGTAAGGTCTATTCAGGTGTACTGGAGAGGAGGCTACGCCGGATAGTCGAACCTCTGATTCAGGAGGAACAGTGCGGTTTTCGTCCTGGTCGTGGAACTGTGGACCAGCTCTATACTCTCGGCAGGGTCCTTGAGGGTGCATGGGAGTTTGCCCAACCAGTCTACATGTGCTTTGTGGACTTGAAGAAGGCATTCAACCGTGTTCCTCGGGAAGTCCTGTGGGGAGTGCTCAGAGAGTATGGGGTATCGGACTGTCTGATTGTGGCGGTCCGATCCCTGTACGATAATATTTATTAATATTTTATAAATAATCAAAGCCTTTTTCTTATCAAATAATTGATTTAGTCGATTAATTGTTGCAGTCTTACTGCAAATCAGGAGGGGGGAAAAAATTGTAACAAAAGTGTAAGGCAGGTCTCTCTCTGGGTGGCGACAAGGTAGGCGCAGCAGTTTTTAAAAAATGAAGAAAACCTACAAAGCTTGTCAAAGGTAAAATACATCCATTTTTAGTTCCCACACTGGGAAAGTAAACAAAGTGTGTGGGGTGTGCAGGAAATCGTCGCCTTAGTAAATTAGGACATTTGACCGTCAGTGTGAGTATTTGGGTTTCCTGTTGTTAGTCATTAAGAGCAGACTTTTACTCCGCAGAAGTCTGCGCTAACTAAAAGGCCTGAATGAAGCTGTTTAACTCCCTACTATTCACATCCCGCTGATAAAAACCTGGCATACCATTCTAGGAATTTGCGGTGGAATTCTCCTTTTCTTTTGTATCGATACAAAAGGCAACTGTAGATAGCGTTGTGTGTTGTATGTACGTGTGTGTGTACCGTGGAGGGTATCAGCAGTGTGTCGATAACGGTCAGGAAGGAATGTGTTTGCCGCTAACCCACCTGGAGGTCTGCGTTGGAAAGCAGGTCAACAAGGAGGTTCACTATTTGGGTGCAGTCGTCACACGGGCTGCCAGCCTGTGGACGCAAAGTCAAGGTGGGAATCATTTTTACGTACACAAGTATCCAGACACAATCTGTGATCAAATAATTCATCAGAAGTTAGACAATACTTTGTTTTCCACCCTAAATCCTGAATTTTCATCATAGTCTTTGGGACAATTGTATGCTTTCAACTTTGTGGGAGGAGTTTGGGGAAAGCCCTGTTTTCTGTTCCACGGTCCATAAACACACACCTCAGCGACCACTGGCATCATACTGTAAATACAATATTCCCAAAGTCACCCTCAACAATCATGTAGAACAGAGGTGTCAAAGTCGTTTTCACTGAGGGCCACATGGCAGTTATGTTTGGCCCCAGAGGGCCGCGTCTAACAGTGAATATTATTGCTGGTACACAATTTTTTTATGCATTTTATTATTCGAGTTTTTTTTAAACTAAAATGTATAAAAAAATATTGGTAAGTTGCAATAATTTCACCTCAAAATGTAGTGTATATTACTGTAAATGTAAAAAAAGTACTGGTATTTTTATGGTAAAAAAAAAAAAAAGGCAGCTCAGTTTTAATTTGCGAAAAGCAGGAAGGGGCAGAGAAATCATCGGTTCTCACTTTTTTAACTCACTAAGAAAAAGTTTAAATATTTCATTCATTTATTTTTCCTCATTTAATATATTCTTTACAAGTATTTTAATTTTGACAGTACCACATACGGTACACTACCGTTCAAAAGTTTGGGGTCGCATTGAAATGTCCTTATTTTTGAAGGAAAAGCACTGTACTTTTCAATGAAGATAACTTTAAACTAGTCTTAACTTTAAAGAAATACACTCTACACATTGCTAATGTGGTAAATGACTATTCTAGCTGCAAATGTCTGGTTTGTCTACATAGGTGTATAGAGGCCCATTTCCAGAAACTATCACTCCAGTGTTCTAATGGTACAATGTGTTTGCTCATTGGCTCAGAAGGCTAATTGATGATTCGAAAACCCTTGTGCAATCATGTTCACACATCTGAAAACAGTTTAGCTCGTTACAGAAGCTACAAAACTGACCTTCCTTTGAGCAGATTGAGTTTCTGGAGCATCACATTTGTGGGGTCAATTAAACCCTTAAAATGGCCAGAAAAAGATAACTTTCATCTGAAACTCGACAGTCTATTCTTGTTCTTAGAAATGAAGGCTATTCCACAAAATTGTTTGGGTGACCCCAAACTTTTGAACGGTAGTGTATGTTTTAAATGCTGATGCGGGTTCATTGATTTTTAAATGTGCCGAAATATAGCCTGTTATGTACACTGTCTTGGTGATTCAATGCCCAGTAGTGCACAAGTGTGTTTCTCTATAACATTTCTCCAGCCTTGGTCATGTGGTGACATACATTATGGTATTTTGAGGGGTATTTGTTAAAGTTGGACTAAGTAGGACATCACTGAAGGCCTAGGTGGGAAACGCACAGCCCGCCACTGCTATAAGATATTTGCCCTAAATTAAGCATTTTTCAAGCGTAGATGTGGCTAAATCAGTGGTTCTTAACCTTGTTGGAGGCACCGAACCCCACCAGTTTCATATGCGCATTCCCGAACCCTTCTTTAGTGAAAAATATATATATATATTTTTTTCAAATTCAAGACAAAGTTATATGTTTTTGGTAACACTTTAGTATTGGGAACATATTCTAAGTAACAAAGACTTAATTTAGAGTTATTTGGTTAGGGTTAGAGGGTTAGGGTTATAGTAAGGCAATGCCGAATAAGACATTGATAAGTACTTAATAATGACTAGTTAAGAGCCAATATGTTACTAATTTGCATGTTAATAAGCAACTAATTAATGGTGAATATGTTCCCCATACTAAAGTGTTACCATGTTTTTTTACTGGTGCACAAAATGAACCGTGCATGAACATTACCTTGTTAAAAAAAAAAAACCAACACAGTGCATAAACTCACAACAAATTGCACACCTGCAAATCAGTCTGACTTCTGCTGTTGCCGTATCCGTAATACGCAGATAGGGAGAAGTTTTTATTTACACGATGAGTCGGGTGTGTCTTGACCTCCGCCGAACCCCTGAGCCCGACTCACCGAACCCCTAGGGTTCGATCGAACCCAGGTTAAGAACCACCGGGCTAAATGAAGTAAAACTACAATAGTGTTGGCCACTAGAAGAGACCAAACCAGTTAGAGCGTAAAGGTAACTAAAGGCTGTCATTTTATGTCTAGGTGTCACGTGGGGGTCGCATATTTATGCGGGGTCGTTCTCCCGGGATGCAGACGGACAACTCTGGACAAAGCGTGAAGGTAGGATATGATTTGATCTTTGTAAATCATAACACACACAAAAAACAGGAAGCAAACCAAAGGGCTGCGTGACGATCGTACGGGAAGCTAAGGTAACCACTTAGCACAGGAATCATAAGCTCAGAAACGAGAATACCAACGTAACTGTTGCAAATAGCAAACAACGAAGCCAGACTGAGCGTGGCGAGAAAGGTGAATAAATAGCTGTCTGATTAGTGCTCGACAGCAGGTGAGCGCGCCGACCACTAACCAGAGGCAGGTGAACCCAATTAGTACCCATGGTAACCAAAACAAACCCAGAGGTGCACAAAACAGGAGCTAAGGGAGTCCAAAACTAACAGAACATGACTAAAGAAAACATGATCCGGGCCACGGATCATGACATCTAGAGGGCTCTAAAAATGTTGAAAATATACACTACCGTTCAAAAGTTTGGGGTCACCCAAACAATTTTGTGGAATAGCCTTCATTTCTAAGAACAAGAATAGACTGTCGAGTTTCAGATGAAAGTTCTCTTTTTCTGGCCATTTTGAGCGTTTAATTGACCCCACAAATGTGATGCTCCAGAAACTCAATCTGCTCAAAGGAAGGTCAGTTTTGTAGCTTCTGTAACGAGCTAAACTGTTTTCAGATGTGTGAACATGATTGCACAAGGGTTTTCTAATCATCAATTAGCCTTCTGAGCCAATGAGCAAACACATTGTACCATTAGAACACTGGAGTGATAGTTGCTGGAAAAGGGCCTCTGTACACCTATGTAGATATTGCACCAAAAACCAGACATTTGCAGCTAGAATAGTCATTTACCACTTTAGCAATGTATAGAGTGTATTTCTTTAAAGTTAAGACTAGTTTAAAGTTATCTTCATTGAAAAGTACAGTGCTTTTCCTTCAAAAATAAGGACATTTCAATGTGACCCCAAACTTTTGAACGGTAGTGTATTTTGAAAGTGGTAAACATGTTTTTTATGCTCTAGATATAAACATTTTAATTGCATAATGAATGATTTGTACTTTGCTGGAATTAATTTATTGCAGTCATGGCCGGAAACCAATAATAGCGATAAACGACTGTATATTTTTTGTGTTATTAACACTACAGTGCAGTTATAACATGGCCAAATACTTGTTTCAATATAGTGCATGCATGTCCTTAAAAACCAACAATTCAACAATGCAAAATTGTGCCATTGCCTAATTATGCCAAAAGTACACAAATACAATATGTCTTAGTATAGGCTTTACACAATTTTTTTTGGATCAATTTAACTTAAAAATGAAAGGGCGTTGTCTTTATACCATATTAAACTATTTCAAATGATAGTAGGGAAGAAAACATCGCTTACCACCAGCGCTGTGTCCTGTGTGTCTTGAAAGCCATCACCATTAAAGGTCAGAGCTGCAAAGAAAATGTGTATTCCGCGTAATTGCGTCATTACATGATTATATCTTGTGTCTTACCGCAGCCTTGGAGACCAGCAAGGAGAAACAATGCAAAGGTGATGGAGGTCATCGTCTCGTCTCGTCTGGAATCAACAGCTTCTGAAATGGAATCTGCGCGAGGCGTCACAAAATGCAGCTTTTATGTCACACCGAAAGTGCCTTTCCCACCAGGTTTTAAGGTGAGGGAAAAAAATGTGAAGGCGTGTGTGATAAAAATTGTAGTGGAACCATCCCTTTTCACTTCCTCACAGGTGCAACCGAGTCACCAGATGTACTTCAGAGTAGTTCTAGTTCTGCAGTTGAGGACTGCATCTAACTATTGAGGCATTTTTTTCGGTTTGCATGTTTCCAAATCAAATTATCCGTCTGCTTTGTAATCTTTGAAATCCTAAAAAAATGCGCATTGGTAATGTAATTTTACATTTTGAATGTACCTTTAACCTCTGTTAAATAAACAAAGGCAGACAGTCTATACCAGACCCGGGCACATTAAGGCCCGGGGGCCACATGTGGCCCGTTAAGTTTTTCAATCTGGCCCGCCAGACATTCCCAAATCATTTTTTTAGATCTTTAGAATGGAAAGTGTAGCTGCCATTATGATGTGCAGTGATGTTTTCTAAAGACCGTAAGTCTTGAACTATACAAAGTATTTCAATGGTTGGAATCTGCACTTTTGCATGATATACTAGTTACTATGGCATACTTGCCAACACTCCCGTTTTTAGCAGGAGAATCCCGGTATTCAGCGCCTCTCCCGACAACCTCCCGGCAGAGATTTTCTCCCGACAAACTCCCGGTATTCAGCCAGAGCTGGAGGCCACGCCCCCTCCAGCTCAATGCGGACCTGAGACTGAGTGGGGACAGCCTGTTCTCACGTCCGCTTTCCCACAATATAAACAGCTTGCCTGCCCAATGAACGGAGAAGTTAAACAGGACAAAACTGCCATCTAATGGATAGCCAACGGAACACTGAAATTGAAGTTTGTTTGTTTTTTTCTATGTAAATAAAATAAATATATATATATATATATATATATATATATATATATATATATATATATAGCTACAATTCACTGAAAGTCAAGTATTTCATACATATATATATATATATATATATGAAATACTCGAGTTGGTGAATTCTAGCTGTAAATAACCCCCCCCCCCCCTCCCTCTCGATATTGGAGGTCTCAAGGTTGGCAAGTCTGTACTATGGTAATCTAATTAGTTACTATGGTAACCTAAGTCACAGCAGCTCAGACGAGGCACCAAGCAGTGTGGGTGGGGAGCGTGTCCACAGAGCGTTTCCAGAGCGGCCAGCTTGAAATGTGGGTGTCAGGGACAGACGCGGAAGGAGATTTTTACAACAAAGTTCTAAAGTTTAGTGATATATCACATATATCAGATTGTAGCTGAGTTTTTTTTTTTTTTTTTACCCTTTGCGTTCATATGTGTTTGTTGCATTTTTGTTGTGTTTCGCTTCATTGTAAAATAATGTCGATGGAGAGGGGGTGTGACGTTCATATGTTGTCAATATTCAGTGTTTTATCCTTCATAGTTAAAACCTCTAAAGGCTTAGTTGGCCACATGTGTGGACAGCACCTTTTAGCTCTTATTTCCAAAATTGTGTACACTACTGAATTGGGGTCTTATGGCCTGCTTATGTGGACACTTATACTGCCATCTGGTGGTGTCAGAAGAGTATAACATACAATGGAATTTGGAAAAAAAAGTGTAAAAATAAGAATTAGCATGTCACTAAATATGAAGTACACGTTTGTTACTTATGGACTAAGTATATCATATAAAAAGATGATTCTTAGTTTTTATTCTAATTAGGGTCCAATAAGCCCAAATAGCTAAGAGAAATAAAAAAAGCATGTAAACAAACAGCTTGGGCCTTAAGAGGTTTTTAATTAATATTGTAAAACCCACATTCTTTATTTTCATGTACATTCTCTGTGTCTCATTCAGTAAAAAAAATGTAAATTCCATTCAGTTTTTTAAGGCTGTCATAACGATTTTAGCATTCAATCAGACATTATTGTGAGGTTATGTATTAGTGGTCCTAAAAATCAGATATACCAGCCGCGTACACATTTTTTTCTCTAAATAATTGCCCAGGCCTGGTTTAGAGAGTAACTGAAAAACGAACATCCCCAACTTCAAAGAACAGCAGCCGCCACTGGTCTCCGATAACACCAGAGAAAGGTGCTAGATTTATTGATAATCGTTTTAGAAAAAGTCACTAAAAGAAAACAAATTCTCCACAAAGTACATTGTACAATGAGCAGCAACAATTTAAAAATAGAGCAAATTGATTCTATTAAAGAAATATAGGGTCATTGAGGGTGCATGGGAGTTTTCCCAACCAGTCTACATGTGCTTTGTGGACTTGGAGAAGGCATTCAACTGTGTACCCCGGGAAGTCCTGTGGGGAGTGCTCAGAGAGTATGGGGTATCGGACTGTCTGATTGTGGCGGTCCGTTCCCTGTATGATCAGTGTCAGAGCTTGGTCCGCATTGCTGGCAGTAAGTCGGACACGTTTCCAGTGAGGGTTGGACTCCGCCAAGACTGCCCTTTGTCCCCGATTCTGTTCATAACTTTTATGGACAGAACTTCTAGGCCAGGGGTGTCAAACTCATTTTAGCTCAGGGGCCGCATGGAGAACCATCTATTCCTACGTGGGCCGGACTGGTAAAATCATGGCATAATAACTTTAAAATACAACTACGGCAACTTCAGATTGTTTTCTTGGTTTTACTTTGGCCTAAAATAGAACAAGCACATTCTGAAAAAAGGACATATCACATATGATCCTCTTGACAAAACAATTCAAGTTAGTTGAAAAATCTGCGGAAAAAAATGGTACAGTTTCAAAAACTCCATGAAGAACACAATGAATTTAGACTTAATCTCAGTGTATCTACAAAGCAATTCAACTTTAAGTCACAGCCCATGTAGGATTGAACAAAAAACATAAGAAAGCATAAATAAAAACTCCTCTATGTATCAACTACCTCATTTGTCTTTCCACTGTTCACTTTCTTTGAATTTTCACAGAAGAAACTAATTTTCACAGAACCATATCAATGTGTCTCATGCAGCATTTTAAGTGGGGTTACCAATTGTTTATTTTACTCCTGTGTGTTTTACGTTGGGTCAGGGGGGAGGAGTCCCAGCCCCGCTACTGTGTACCTCTTGCTTGGTATACTTGCTCGCCCCAATATAAACAATTTGCTTGCCTAACAGAATTGCTATTGCGACATCCAGTGGACACATTTAGAAAAACAGTTTATTTAATTTTAAAATGCAGCTAATTTTACACTGACTCATCTCGCGGGCCGGATTGAACCTGTTCGAGGGCCTGATCCGGCCCACGGGCCGCATGTTAGACATCCCTGTTCTAGGCGCAGTCAGGGCGTTGAGGGGATCCGGTTTGGTGGCTGCAGGATTAGGTCTCTGTTTTTTGCAGATGATATGGTCCTGATGGCTTCATCTGGCCAGGATCTTCAGCTCTCACTGGATCGCTTCGCAGCCGAGTGTGAAGCGACTTGGTTGAGAATCAGCACCTCCAAGTCCGAGTCCATGGTTCTCGCCCGGAAAACGGTAGAGTGCCATCTCCGGGTTGGGGAGAAGATCTAACCCCAAGTGAAGGAGTTCAAGTACCTCAGAGTCTTGTTCACGAATGAGGGAAGAGTGGATCGTGAGGTCGACAGGTGGATCGGTGCGGCGTCTTCAGTAATGCGGACGCTGTATCGATCCGTTGTGGTGAAGAAGGAGCTGAGCCGGAAGGCAAAGCTCTCAATTTACCGGTCGATCTACGTTCCCATCCTCACCTATGGTCATGAGCTTTGGGTTATGACCGAAAGGACAAGATCACGGGTACAAGCGGCCGAAATGAGTTTCCTCCGCCGGGTGGCGGTAGAGATAGGGTGAGAAGCTCTGCCATCCGGGAGGAGCTCAAACTAAAGCCGCTGCTCCTCCACATGGAGAGGAGCCAGATGAGGTGGTTCGGACATCTGCTCAGGATGCCACCCAAACGCCTCCCTCGGGAGGTGTTTAGGACACGTCCGACCGGTAGGAGGCCACGGGGAAGACCCAGGACACATTAGGAAGACTACGTCTCCCGGCTGGCCTGGGAACGCCTCGGGATCCCCCGGGAGGAGCTAGACGAAGTGGCTGGGGAGAGGGAAGTCTGGGCTTCCCTGCTTAGGCTGCTGCCCCCGCGACCCGACCTCGGATAAGCGGAAGATGGATGGATGGATAAAGAAATATATTTCTTAATACTAATTAATAATGCCAGAGATTTGTTTTTAGATTATGCCTAAAAAAATGTTTTTGCCTTTTTTTTACATTTTTATAGATGCATCATTGCTGATTGCCTCTACTCACGTGCCCACCACCACAAGTATGTTGTTTAGTGTGTGGGAAACACTGCTTTGGCCTTGGTGCAAGTCTGTATTTTACCATTTCTATGTGGCCATTCTAATAATGGCTGCCTCAAGCCTTTGCACCGTAGTGTAGATACTGTGTGTATTGTTTCCTCACATTGCATTAAGGTGAGATCATTTCTTTCAATCTGCACTTTTAGATGTCACGTGTGTAAATTTGAGGAGGGAACTACAAGGCAGGACAGGGTGTTTGCCCAGCATGTTCACACCATATTTGCAGTGGGATGTTGAAAGATCAGGTTCATCCATAGGGCTTATTATACTGTATATAGAAGGATTAAACTCGCACCAGATAGACGTCTTGAAATACAGTGCATGCGGAAAGTATTCGCAGCGCTTCACTTTTTGTTGTAGCCTTATTGCAAAATGGATGTATTGAAATAAAAAATCACATGTACATAAGTATTTACAGCCTTTTCTATCAAGCTCAAAAGTGAGTTTCTACTGATCATCTTTGAGATGTTCCTCCAGCTTCATTGGAGGTTACATGTGGTAATTTCAATTAACCGATGATAAATGAAAATGAAGTCGGTAAGTTTTCCTGTGCATGCTTCAAAAACATTGACGATTTCAACATCTACGCGCGTTTGCGCCATAGCGGAATGAGAAGAAGGGGGTGTATCCTCTTGTCCTCCTTTAAGTGTCCTAGACTCTTTGTGCAGCGAGGTGGCGCCGCTGGCCCGCGAGCATCACACAGTGCAACAAGTTAGCCCGGCAACACAAATACTAGCAAAAATGGACAAAACGAAACCAAATGTCACCACACTAGTGTGGGAATATTTCACTTTTAACCTTTGGTACAAGATGAGTCCATCCACAACGAGGACCCCGTGTGCTGAATGTGTGCGAATACAACAAACTTGCACTATAAAGGTTCATTTGTGTCTTTATTACAAAAGCTTTTTTTTGACACTGACTTTTCGTCACTGATTTAGTTGCATTTAAATTTTGTGAACTGAATTATGCTGACAATTAAACTTTTTTGTAAAAAAAAATCACTGTATAAAAATTCAGTGTAAAAAAAATTAAGCGCTGAAAAATCCAGTTTAAAAAAATTCAGAGTTAAAAAAATGTATGTATAAAAATTCTGTGTAAAAAAAATTCAGAGCTGAAAATTTCAGGATAAAAAAATTCACCGTATAAAAATTCTGTGTAAAAAATTTATGTATAAAAATTCAATGTTAAAAAAATTAAAGAGCTGAAAAATTCAGAGTAAAGAAATTCAGAGTTAAAAAAATGAACTGTATAAAAATTCAGTGTAAAAAATGTATGTATAAAAATTCTGTGTAAAAAAAATTCAGGATAAAAAAATTCAGAGTTAAAAAATTCACTGTATAAAAATTCAGTGTAAAAAATTCGGAGTTAAAAATATGAACTGTATAAAAATTCAGTGTAAAAAATGTATGTATAAAAATTCTGTGTAAAAAAAATTCAGAGCTGAAAAATTCAGGGTAAAAAAGTTCAGAGTTAAAAAAATTCACTGTATAAAAATTCAGTGTAAAAAATGTATGTATAAAAATTCAGTGTAAAAAAATTAAGAGCTGAAAAATTCAGTGTAAAAAAATTCAGAGTTAAAAAAATGAACTGTATAAAAAATTCAGTGTAAAAAAATAATGTATAAAAATTCAGTTTAAAAAAATTAATAGCTGAAAAATTCAGTGTAAAAAAATTCACTGTATAAAAATTCAGTGTAAAAAATGTATGTATAAAAATTCAGTGTAAAAAAAATTAAGAGCTGAAAAATTCATTGTAAAAAAATGCACTGTATAAAAATTCAGTGTAAAAAAAAAAAAAAAATATATATATATATATATATATATATATATATATATATATATATATATATATATATATATATATATATATATATACACTACCGTTCAAAAGTTTGGGGTCACCCAAACAATTTTGTGGAATAGCCTTCATTTCTAAGAACAAGAATAGACTGTCGAGTTTCAGATGAAAGTTCTCTTTTTCTGGCCATTTTGAGCGTTTAATTGACCCCACAAATGTGATGCTCCAGAAACTCAATCTGCTCAAAGGAAGGTCAGTTTTGTAGCTTCTTAAACGAGCTAAACTGTTTTCAGATGTGTGAACATGATTGCACAAGGGTTTTCTAATCATCAATTAGCCTTCTGAGCCAATGAGCAAACACATTGTACCATTAGAACACTGGAGTGATAGTTGCTGGAAATGGGCCTCTGTACACCTATGTAGATATCGCACCAAAAACCAGACATTTGCAGCTAGAATAGTCATTTACCACATTAGCAATGTATAGAGTGTATTTCTTTAAAGTTAAGACTAGTTTAAAGTTATCTTCATTGAAAAGTACAGTGCTTTTCCTTCAAAAATAAGGACTTTTCAATGTGACCCCAAACTTTTGAACGGTAGTGTATAAAAGCAAGATTCACTTCTGGTATATTAAGACTGAAGCAATTGATCCTATCTCAGAACCCGCCAATGAGGTGTAAGTTTTGAAGTCATGCAAAGCAGCATAACAAGGCAGTTAACTGGGTTATCTGGACATAATACAACATAATAAACATTTCAATGCAGCCTGCTGAATATTTTCAAACGATAGAAATGATTCCAATGGTTATAATCTGCACTTTTGAGTGACATATGAAGGTCTGATTCATGCAGACCTGGCACAAACACAGTGGGTGGGGCTTCTATACAGAGCAGGAAGTGTTCTGTTTTTATTGACCATTTACACAATGTGCCAACTTCACTGGTTTTGGGTTTTGTACATGTGATTTCTTAGTTTTTTATTTTTAATACATTTAAAAAAAGCTTTACAAAAAAACGTTTTCACATTGTCATTATGGAGTAGTGTGTGTAGAATTTTGAGGACAAAATTAATTTATTCAATTTTGGAATAAGGCTGCAACTTAACAAAATGTGGAACAAGTGAAGCGCTGTGAATACTTTCCAGAAGGACTGTATGATGTAATGTTGAGTTATTTGCTTCATCACAAAAAAACAACTTAGCAGGGCATCACTCAAACATATGAGACTCATAATATTCCATATTTCTTAAAATGACGGTCAATATAGTTTCTTACTCAACTCTCGAGAATATCAGGTGGGGTTTTTTTTTTTTTAATGGTGTCTATTTGACGGGAAGTTTATTTGCTTAAACCACCTGTCACTTAAAAGTAATTTAGTGTCTTTTAAAAGTGTTTGTCGTATATTTTTTCAACTATTTACACTGCTTTCACAATGTTTTTATGTAGTGCAGGGATGTCAAACATCAGGCCCGCAAGATGAGTTTGCAAAGTGTAAAATTGACCTGCATTTTTAAATTAAAGAAACTGCTGTTCTGAATGTGTCCACTGGATGTCGCAAAAGCAAGAGTTACACGGTAAAGCGAGGCTGTGACTCCTCCCCCTCTACCCAACGTAAAACAAACAGGAGTAAAATAAACAATTGGTAACCCCAATTAAAATACTGCAGTGATATAGTTATGTGAAAATGATTGTCTTCTGTGCAAATTTAAAGAAAGTGACCAGTGGAAATGACAAATGAGGGAGTTGATACATAGAATAGTTTTTTATTTATGCTTTATTTTGTTTTTTTGTTCAATCCAAGATATGCTGGGAGTTAAAGTTGAATTGCTTTGTAGATACACTGAGATTAAGTCTGATTCAGAGGTGTCAAACTCGTTTTCATTGAGGGCCACATTGCAGAAACATACATGTATAAGGATTAGCTGCATGATATTGTCACACCATTACCTATGCATTTGATTAGTAAATGTATATTTTACCTACACTGTAAGAAAAAAAATATATCTGGATTTTGCGGTCCAAAAAATGGCAGAATTTTACCATAAAATTTACAGTAAAATTGTCACTGCCAGTTTTGTTAGTTTTTTTTGCATAAAAAATATGGTTGCTGTTTTCACAGTGTATTACTGTAAATCAGGGGTCACCAACGTGGTGCCCGCGGGCACCAGGTAGCCCGCAGGCCTGTTCTAAAAATAGCTCAAATAACAGCACTTACCAGTGAGCTGCCTCTATTTTTTAAATTGTATTTATTTACTAGCAAGCTGGTCTCGCTTTGCCTGACATTTTTAATTCTAAGAGAGACAAAACTCAAATAGAATTTGAAAATCCAAGAAAATATTTTAAAGACTTGGTCTTCACTTGTTTAAATAAATTCATTAATTTTTTTACTTTGCTTCTTATAACTTTCAGAAAGACAATTTTAGAAAAAAAATACAACCTTAAAAATGATTTTAGGATTTTTAAACACGTATACCTTTTTACCTTTTAAATTCCTTCCTCTTCTTTCCTGACAATTTAAATCAATGTTCAAGTAAATTTGTTATTTTTATTGTAAAGAATAATAAATCAATTTTAATTTAATTCTTCATTTTAGCTTCTGTTTTTTCGACGAAGAATATTTGTGAAATATTTCTTCAAACTTATTATGATTAAAATTTTAAAAAAAAATTCTGGCAAATCAAGAAAATCTGTAGAATCAAATTTAAATCTTATTTCAAAGTCTTTTGAATTTCTTTTAAAATTTTTGTTCTGGAAAATCTAGAAGAAATAATGATTTGTCTTTGTTAGAAATATAGCTTGGTCCAATTTGTTATATATTCTAACAAAGTGCAGATTGGATGTTAACCTATTTAAAACATGTCATCAAAATTCTAAAATTAATCTTAATCAGGAAAAATTACTAATGATGTTCCATAAATTATTTTTTAAATTTTTTCAAAAAGATTCAAATTAGCTAGTTTTTGTCTTCTTTTTTTCAGTTGAATTTTGAATTTTAAAGAGTCGAAATTGAAGATAAACTGTTTCAAAATTTTTCATTTTTTTCATGTTTTCTCCTCTTTTAAACCGTTCAATTAAGTGTAAATATCATTAATTATTAATAATAACATAGAGTTAAAGGTAAATTGAGCAAATTGGCTATTTCCGGCAATTTATTCAAGTGTGTATCAAACTGGTAGCCCTTCGCATTAATCAGTACCCAAGAAGTAGCTCTTGGTTTCAAAAAGGTTGGTGACCCCTGCCGTAAATGGTACCGTTTTTTTTTTTTTAGGTAGGATTCTGAAGACAGCTGTTTAAAAAAAAAAGATATATATATTGTCATGTTTACAGTGTACAATTTGATGGATAACTTGCTTTGAAATCATAAGGCTAAGTAGATATTTACGTATGTTTTTACCCCAAACATGTTTCGAATATAATATCTGTCGCATTATTAGATAGATAAAGTTTAAAAGATATATAACTCCATGCATTGTGTCTTTTTCTGTCAAAATAGAAAAAGAAAGAAAGATAAAGTACTTCATTGATACATATTATTTCCAAGCTTTCACGGGCCATTCAAAATAATGTGGCGGGCCAGGTCTCGCTCCCGGGCCTTGAGTTTGACACCTGAGGTCTAAGTTCATTGTGTTCTTCATGGTGTTTTTGAAACCGCGCCAATTTTTCCCTCTGGATTTTCAACTAATTTGAAGTGTTTGGTCAAGAGGATTATTGCCGATGTATACATTTTCAGAATGTGCTTGTTCTATTTTGACCCGACGTGAAACAAAGAAAACAATCGGAAGTTGTCGTAGTTGTATTTTTAAGTTATTGTGCCATTGTAGAGGTTGCCCTCTAGTGGGTTCTTCGGACCACCACACACTGCCAGGAGAGCCCGGTATTCAGGGTATAACACTGTTTTATTTTCATAAATATCAAGAGGCTTATGCGTTCCAGCCCCGTGTCTTTTCCTCCTGCGTCCGCTCATCAGCACCTCCAACTCCAACCACGTGTCTCATACCGGCTGCTGCTAATAAAGGCAACAGGTGATTAGATAACAAGGCCTACCTGTATGGGATTTTTTTTTTTTTTTTTTTTTGGTCATAAAAAAATACAATCATGTGTGCTTATCCCTGCAGACTGTATTGATATATAATGTAGGAACCAGAAATATTAATAACAGAAAGAAACAACCCTTTTGTGCAAATGAGTGTAAATGGGGGAGGGAGGATTTTTGGGTTGGTGCACTAATTGTAAGTGTATCTTGTGTTTTTTATGTTGATTTAATTTAAAGAAATTTTTATTTATTTTTTAATTATTATTATTTTTTATTTATTTCTTGTGCGGCCCGGTACCAATCGATCCACGGACCGGTACCGGGCCGCGGCCCGGTGGTTGGGGACCACTGACTTAGATGACCATAGTAACTAATTAGATTACCACAGTAACTACACTGCAAAAACTGAAATCTAAGTAAGATTAAATATCTCAAATAAGGGTGATATTTGCTTATTTTCTGTCTGATAAGATAATTCTTCTCACTAAGCAGATTTTATGTTAGAGTGTTTTACTTGTTTTAAGTGTTTTGGTCCTAAATGATCTCAGTAAGATATTACAGCTGGTTGCTGAGATTTGATGACCTATATTGAGTAAAACATGCTTGAAACTAGAATATCAACTGTTGTAAAGCTGTGTCATTAACACTCACGAGTATAAAACTACTTTTTTAGTAATAATTTCAATCATGATGCCGAGCGCATATCATTATGTCAAGATAATGGCACTAGCATTTACTTAATTTAAGAATATTTTTCAACATATTGAGCAAAAAGGTCTCATTTTTTTTTCTACCAAGAAAAGTGCACTTGTTATTAGTGAGAATATACTTATTTAAGGTAGTTTTGGGTTCATTGAGGTTAGCTAATTTTACTTGTTTTGGAAAGTCTTGACAAGCTGAATTTTCTTGTTCTATTGGCAGATAATTTTCCTTAGTTCAAGTAAAATACCCCTCATTTTTGTAATTTTTTTTCTTGTTTTTGAACACTGACTTTTTGCAGTGCAGTATATCATGCAAAAGTGCAGATTCCAACCATTGAAATACTTTCTATAGTTCAAGACTTACGGTCATTAGAAAATATCACTGCACATCATAATGGCAGCTACACTTTCCATCTTAAAGATCTAAAAAATTATTTGGGAATGTCCGGCGGGCCAGATTGAAAAGCTTAACGGGCCGCATATGGCCCCCGGGCCTTAATTTGCCCAGATCTTCACTAAGGTTATGCAATTTATCATCTAACCTGCAGGGGGCACACGTGTCTCCACTAAAGCAGTGATTACCAACCACAACCAATTTTGCAATTTCACATAATTGGTGTGTGGTATCTTTGTTTCTTTGTCTATGACAGTGACGTACATTACTGTATAACAGGCCTTTCTAGATTCTTGAATAAGGTTGGCTGGCGACTACACGCCAGCGCATTAAGATAAAAATGAAGCTGATCTGGTTTGTAATCATTGAGAAGGAACCAAGGTTGCGTAAAATTGGAATGTTTATTCCACAGCAGTAGACAAGGTTAAAAAAAGTCAAAACGTGACGCATAAGGCTTGAAAAAGTACGAACTACAGTAGTACCTCAACTTACCAGCTTAATTGGTTTTGTGACGGAGCTCGTAACTCAAAACGATTGTATCACAAATCAATGTCGCCCATTGAGTTGAATTGAAATCAATTTCATTGGTGCTTGGCCCCCCCAGCACAATTTGAACCTCTAACATGCCATTTTTTAAAGAAAAACAAACTTTCAGATAAGAAATGTATATGAAAAACAATACAATATAATGTACTACTAACAACTACTTTGCTTTGCTTCTTTGTGCTCCTTTTCGGACATGTTAGAAGAAATAAAATTAATTAAAAAAGCGAAATATGTGATGCATCATGTTGAAATTGCATACATGTTCCAAATAAACTTCAACCAACCAACAGACAGTAGTTTTATGAAGTAATGCAATGATAATGTACAGCATTTACCCTGGAGAGTGTGCTCCTATGGAAGGTGTGTCAAAGTCATTTGCGGGCCGGATCTGGCCCACGAATGAATGATCTATGGCCCCCGGGATGATATTTGATTAGTATTAAAAACAACTTTTGGTGTACCACTAGATGCTACGTGTCAAAGTCAAGGAATGAATGATCTATGACCCCCGGGATGATATTTGACTAGTATTAAAATCAACTTTTGGTGTACCACTAGATGCTATGTGTCAAAGTCAAGGAATTAATGATCTATGACCCCCGGGATGATATTTGATTAGTATTAGTATTAGCCCGCAGACCACAGCTGCCTGCTGCTGTTTTGCATGCACCAATACTCCATCAGTGTTGGCGCTAGGAATTCTCAAAACGAGGTCCCAGGGATCCCGTCAAGTCATAAAAATGGGGGTTCCACTTTTTTGTAACCGTTTGGAGAAAACAATTGATAAATGTATGCATTATCCTGTTATATCTCACATTCTATATTGTCTTTTGGAAAAATGTTGTCATAAACGTTACTTAATTCATAAAAAAACAATACAAAAGAAAACACATGATTATGCATATGTAAATGTATTCAGTTATAGACATTCATTTACTTTCTTCTTTCCTTCATGGATCTAAACTTTACCGCTGCCGCTATTTTTTTTCTATATTTTTAATGTAATATTTTCAGAATGTGTTAGCTCTATTTTTGGCCAGAGTAAGACAAAGAAAACAATGTGAAGTTGTCTATATTTTTTAGTTCTAGTCCACAAAATTTCCTCCATGCGGGCCCCTGAGCCAAAATGAGTTTGACACCCCTGTCCTATGGTATCGCCTTCTCGCTGCGTCTTAGTCAAACACACCATCAGCAGCTTCCCCATATTTTCATGGATAGATGTCTGCCGTTTACCAGGGGCGCCCAAACCTTTGCCTACAAGGGCCAACTGTGGGCCAAACGCTGATTTGATTTGCTGTTGTAACCCTGAAGACTTCGCTGCCCCCTTGTGGATTGATTGATTGATTGAGACTTTTATTAGTAGATTGCACAGTACAGTACATATTCCGTACAATTGACCACTAAATGGTAACACCCGAATAAGTTTTTCAACTTGTTTAAGTCGGGGTCTACGTTAATCAATTCATGGCAATGGATGACGCTAATACTTGCACGCTAATTTTCCAGTAAGTGAAGTGACTTACTTTTATACAGCGCCTGTGATTTAAGAGCCCGTAATCTGTGACAATCTTAGTGTATTGCTTCTTTATTATGTTGACGGGAAAGGGCAACATAAGCAGTGATTATCATAAATGCGGAACAATGTCCAATGCTGTTTTTCAAGCATTGAACTTCGATACATAGTTGAAGCTCACTGTGTCACGTAAATGATTATTTTGCTTTCTGTTTAATTGTAATCGTCTGCTGCTTCCCAACAGAGCCAAACTGTTAATAACTAACTAAGGGGATGATATGTTGAAATGAGAATGCTTGCCCCATCCTTGAAGGGTTGACCAACAACATTTCAACCAATGCTGCACATTTCTGCTTTTCATTAGGCCTCAAAGGGGAACTGCAGTGGCTTCATGCATTGTTGCAACACAATCCTACAACTTGCTTATTCTAAAGCGTAAATCTCTGTATTTGTAACTGTAAAAAAAAAGTCACCGCTACCTTTGTTGATTCAGGAATTAAACAGTTTATATCAGGGGTCCCCAAACTTTGTAACTTGGGGGCCACATTGGGTTAAAAGAATAATGGCCGGGAGCCGGACTATAAAAAGTGGGTATGGAAGGTATTTAGACCCCTTTCAATGTTTCACTCCTTGTTTAATTGCAGTCATTTGATAAAATCAAAAAAGTTCTTGACAGAAAAAAACTGACATTTACAAATATTTGCTACTCTATTAATATATATATATATATATATATATATATATATATATATATATATATATATATATATATATATATATATATATATATATATATATATATATATATATATATATATATATTGGTACCAGTACCAAAATGTATTTTTCGATACTTTTTGGTACTTTTCTAAATAAAGGGGACCACAAAAAAATGCCATTATTGGCTTTATTTTAACAACAAATCTTACGGTACATTAAACATATGTTTCTTATTGCAAGTTTGTCCTTAAATAAAATAGTAAACATACTAGACAACTTGTCTTTTAGTAGTAAATAAACAAACAAAGGCTCCTAATTAGTGTGCTGACGTATGCAGTAACATATTGTGTCATTTATCATTCTATTATTTTGTCAACATTATGAGGGACAAGTGGTAGGAAATGGATTATTAATAGAGATGGCCGATAAATGCTTTAAAATGTAATATCGAAAATTATCGGTATGTTTTTTTTTTATTATCAGTATCTTTTTTTTGTTGTTTTTTTAAAAAAAAAATTATTAAATCAACATAAAAAACACAAGATACACTTACAATTAGTGCACCAACCCAAAAAACCTTCCTCCCCCATTTACACTCATTCACACAAAAGGGTTGTTTCTTTCTGTTATTAATATTCTGGTACCTACATTATATATCAATATATATCAATACAGTCTGCAAGGGATACAGTCCGTAAGCACACATGATTGTGCGTGCTGCTGGTCCACTAATAGTACTAACCTTTAACAGTTAATTTTACTCATTTTCATTAATTACTAGTTTCTATGTAACTGTTTCTATATTGTTTTACTTTCTTTTTTATTCAAGAAAATGTTTTTAATTTATTTATCTTATTTTATTTTATTAATTTAAAAAAAAGGACCTTATCTTCACCATACCTGGTTGTCCAAATTAGGCATAATAATGTGTTAATTCCACGACTGTATATATCGGTATCGGTAATTAAAGAGTTGGACAATATCGGAATATCGGATATCGGCAAAAAGCCATTATCGGACATCCCTAATTATTAATATACTTGTTAATTTACTGTTAATATCTGCTCACTTTCTCTTTTAACATGTTCTATCTACACTTCTGTTAAAATGTAATAATCACTTATTCTTCTGTTGTTTGGATACTTTACATTAGTTTTGGATGATACCACAAATTTAGTCATTAAGTAGTTACAGGAACATACATTGGTCATATTCAAAGTCCTCATGTGTCCAGGGACGTATTTCCTGACTTTCTAAACATATTTAAGATTCAAGATGCTGTTTATTGTCCATTCTTTAACATGTACAAGACATATAAGAACTGAAATAACATTTTACGGCACAGTCCCACTAAGAGCAGACATACATTACTGGGAGACAAGAACAGGACCGCCAAGGGATCAGCCACTTACGGCGCTCCTTAAAAAAGGTGGGGAAAAAGGTGATATCGGGGACGGGGGGAAGAGTAAAAAAAATACCAGTCAAAGGCTGGACACTCGGGAGGGGGTCCAGCCTGAGTCCAAGGGAAAAAAACTAATTTGCCATAGCACACATAAACATGTTACATATAATCACAACAATTCGCAACAGATCAATCAATCAATGTTTACTTATATAGCCCTAAATCACGAGTGTCTCAAAGGGCTGCACAAGCCACAACGACATCCTCGGCTCAGAGCCCACATCAGGGCAAGGAAAAACTCAACCCAATGGGACAATGAGAAACCTTGGAGGGGACCGCAGATGTGGGGACCCCCCCCCTGGGCAACCGGTGCAATGGACGTCGAGTGGATCTAGCATAATATTGTGAGAGTCCAGTCCATAGTGGATCTAGCATAATATTGTGAGAGTCCAGTCCATAGTGGATCTAGCATAATATTGTGAGAGTCCAGTCCATAGTGGATCTAGCATAATATTGTGAGAGTCCAGTCCATAGTGGATCTAGCATGATATTGTGAGAGTCCAGTCCATAGTGGATCTAGCATAATATTGTGAGAGTCCAGTCCATAGTGGATCTAGCATAATATTGTGAGAGTCCAGTCCATAGTGGATCTAGCATAATATTGTGAAAGTCCAGTCCATAGTGGATCTAGCATAGTATTGTGAGAGTCCAGTCCATAGTGGATCTAACATAATAGTGAGAGTCCAGTCCATAGTGGATCTAACATAATAGTGTGAGAGTCCAGTCCATAGTGGATCTAGCATAATAGTGAGAGTCCAGTCCATAGTGGATCTAGCATAATAGTGAGAGTCCAGTCCATAGTGGATCTAACATAATAGTGTGAGAGTCCAGTCCATAGTGGATCTAACATAATAGTGAGAGTCCAGTCCATAGTGGATCTAACATAATAGTGAGAGTCCAGTCCATAGTGGATCTAGCATAATATTGTGAGAGTCCAGTCCATAGTGGATCTAGCATAATATTGTGAGAGTCCAGTCCATAGTGGATCTAACATAATAGTGTGAGAGTCCAGTCCATAGTGGATCTAACATAATAGTGAGAGTCCAGTCCATAGTGGATCTAGCATAATATTGTGAGAGTCCAGTCCATAGTGGATCTAGCATAATATTGTGAAAGTCCAGTCCATAGTGGATCTAGCATAATATTGTGAGAGTCCAGTCCATAGTGGATCTAACATAATAGTGAGAGTCCAGTCCATAGTGGATCTAACATAATAGTGTGAGAGTCCAGTCCATAGTGGATCTAGCATAATAGTGAGAGTCCAGTCCATAGTGGATCTAACATAATAGTGTGAGAGTCCAGTCCATAGTGGATCTAACATAATAGTGAGAGTCCAGTCCATAGTGGATCTAACATAATAGTGAGAGTCCAGTACATAGTGGATCTAACATAATAGTGAGAGTCCAGTCCATAGTGGGGCCAGCAGGAGACCATCCCGAGCGGAGACAGGTCAGCAGTGCAGAGACGTCCCCAACCGATGCACAGACGAGCTACACCCCGGGTCTGACTTTGGACAGCCAGCGCTTCATCCGTGGCCACCGAAGCTGTGCCCACCCCTCCACGAAGGAGAGGGGGGCAGAGCAGAAAAGAAACAGCAGATCAACTGGTCTAAAAGGGGGGTCTTGTCAAGACTAGGACTTTGGCGTGATTTGTTCTCCCGCGGTGCAAATGATTTGGACCACACGTGGCATGAAGGTGGGTACATGATTTAATAATGACTACAAACAGGAATAAACAAAAAGCGCGCACAAGGCGGAAGTACAAAAACTTGGCTAATGAAACAAAACTTGCACAAAAGGCAGAAACTATGAACAATGAAACAAAAACACTAACTGTGGCATTAATAAACAAAACTGACTTGGCATGGAACTATGGTAGCAGGACTATCATGTGTAGCACGGATGGATAGATAGAGAATGTCACGAGGATGAACAACAGAAACAGACAGCTTAAATGGTGACATGATCAGTGAAGACAGGTGCGTGACTCAAAACGTGAAACAGGTGCGTGACATGACAGGTGAAAACTAATGGGTTGCTATGGTGACAAAAGTGCACAAAGAGTACAAAAACAAAACCGAACAAAACATGATCACAGACATGACAGGTCTATTTAAAGGCTAGTTGGAGCCATGGCTGCCGCTAAAAAGCGCTACTCAGCCGTCCATCACCCCGAAGGGGAATCAAGCTGTGGGGTGTTGTGTTTGTGTATATGCCCATTGTCTTGGGTGTAGTATCCTGTGTCTATAGGCCTGGATCCGTTCTGCATGCAATGCAAGCAAAGTTTGACTCCCAAGTGTCGTTGAGGATTGAGGGAGGTCAAAAGCGTCTATGATTGAGGTGTCCTCGAGGGATGTTTTCAGAACAGCCAGCTACTGTTTTGCAGCGTCAAGGCCATTCCAGGGAGTCAAATCCTAGATTAGGATTTTTGTTTTTCCAAGCGAGCAGACATTATAATGGCTTGTCTGTTCTATTCGTCCATGCTGGTTGCTCTCATATCCAATTTTCGCATTTCAACAAGCCTTTCCATGATTGATTGATTGAAACTTTTATTAGTAGATTGCACAGTACAGTACATATTCCGTACAATTGACCACTAAATGGTAACACCTCAATAAGTTTTTCAACTTGTTTAAGTCGGGGTCCACGTTAATAAATTCATGGTCTGATGTGATCCATCTTGCGATTCAGTTCATAAATCGCCACAGGCTGCCCGACCCAAGCCTTCCATTGCGACGAACAGCCTTTTGGGCTCCTTGAGTGGCTGCCATCGTCTTCCGAATTTGACGACACACCAGAGCAATGCCCCGCCCAATCAGCAGATGCCCCACGATCACGGTTCCAGATGTCTTCCACGTCATAGATGGAAAGGACTGAGAGGCACGTGATTCTCCATTTCTCCCAGGAATCTCTCACGTACCCCGCAGCAATGATTCGCCGTCAGGACAGCCAGGATCCCCAGAACCTCTTTTCCTCGTCCAAAAGATTTTGTCAATTGAGTCGAGAGTCCAGCTAATCAATTCCATGTCTGATGTTTAGATTTGGAGGACAGCGCAGAGAAAGAGACTTCAAAAAAAGTGTAGACAGGACAAGACAAAGAGAGCAAGCAGGGAGAAGACGGGTGGAGAAAAAAATACGACTGCCCTCACCAAGAGCAAGGCAGAAAATATGAATTAAAAAAAAAGATTTTGTGACGATAAAAATATCGATGTAATCATAGTAGTATCGACTACTGTACTTGGTATCATTACAGTGGATATTAGGTGTAGATCCATTCATGGCATTTGTTTACATTCAGGAACGGGAGCTACGGCGTGTAGTGAAGCATGTTTAGCTATTCCTCATCCTCCAGTGATAATGGTACGTGTAAGAAACGTACTTTATTTGTCGCCATGGAGGCGAGGATTAGTGATTTAGAAGTAGCTAAAACACTGCCAACTGCGGGTGGACTTTAGCCGCTAGCTAGCTAGCCATGTCTTAAAGCACCTCTTCCTGAGGGTGTTTCAGTGTTATAACTTCACCTTTATCGTTAGTTTTTAAGCCAAAATGCATCCGTTCTCCCTTTTCTGTCTACACACTGTGTTTGCTTCCAAGTACTCCGTGATTGTGTGCTGCCGAACATGCTCCTTTGCTCGTAAAACCAGCAATGTCATGACGTGACGACGATGCGCCTGTAAAAAAAAAAAATATATGGCGAACCGGTACTCTTCAAACACAGTATAGTACCGTTTTTGATTCATTAGTAGCGCGATACTATACTAGTGTCATGTCTGTTGATCATGTTTTTGTTTGGCCGTGTGCTGTTTATTTTTTAATGTCAAGACTTGGTCCTTGGGGTGTTTTGTTTTCCCGGAATGCAACGGAAAGTTGGTGCGGGCAAGGCGTGAATGTGAGTACATATTTTATTTAACACTATCAAAAAAGAGCAAACGAAAGGCGCGCACAATGGCGGAGAACAAACTTGACTATTGAAACTAAAACTTGCACAAGGGCAGAAACTATAAACAATAAACAAAAACTTACTTGGCATGGAACGGTGAAACAAACAGCGTGAACTGAGCATGGAATCGTAAACATGGCATGAAGCAGAGTGATGATAATGTCGCCAGGCCGACTGCCTGGCAACTGAAAGCTTAAATAATCGTGACATGATTACAACAGGTGCGTGTGTCCAAATGAGTCCGGTGCGTGAGTCCAAAAACAGGTGAAACTAATAAGTAGTCATGGAAACAAAACAAGCAAGAGTGCACAACCAGGAACTAAAAAGAGTCCAAAAAATAAACAGCACATGGCCGAACAAAAACATGATCAACAGACATGACAACTAGTACCGGTATACCGTACAACCCTAACAGAAATGTTTTTATTTTTTTTAAACTAGGGATGTCCCGCAGGCCAGATTGTGGACACTGGGGGGCCGGATCCGTAGTTTGGGGACCAAAGGTGTAAATAGTTAGTTTCTTTCGTAATAAGTATATTGTTGATTAAAGGATTTAACAGCGTACATACCGTAGTTAGTTTCTTTTACAAAATGTATTGTTGATATAGGAATTTAGCAGTGTATATAGTTAGTTTTTGTATAATAAGTATATTGTTGATAAAGGAATTAAGCAGTGTAAATAGTTAGTTTCTTCAATAGTAAGTATATTAATGACTGGTGAATGTTGTTGTGTAAACACTAAAAGGAGACAAAGGTGAGGGAAGCTTTTATTAGCACCATTACGTCATACTTCTTGTCACGCCACGTCAATTTTCTAGCATTATGTGGGTTTTTTTGCTGCATTTGATTGTCAGTCATATACTTTCCCCCACACTAGATGCACAAACTGTCTTACTTTTTCCTCATTGCACAACATGTCAATTAAAACTGTTGAATCTTTTGATCAAACTGGTCAATACCGCCATTCTTCTTTGAAAGTAGTGTATTATAGCCATGTAGTGAAAATATGACAAAATAACCAGCGTTGCCATGCAGAATTACAATGGCTATGTTCAAACTGCAGGTCAATTCTGATTTTTTTGTGACATGTTTTTTAATATCAGCGTGAAGGGTACAATTCAGATTCTCCGATTCTGACCCAGCCCTCTTTCGTATGTGGTCACACGTCCAATCCACTTTATTTATATAGCACATTTAAACAACAAGAATGTTTCCAAAGTGCTGCACAGCTATGTTAAAAACAATATTAAAAACAATATTATGCTCCACCAATGACTGAATAAAAACAAAAAATAAATAAATATAAAACCAATATAAAAAAAATCAGTTTACTTCTGTAAACACGCAGCAGCGCCTTGCGATGTCATGTTTTGCACTTGTTACATTCATATTAGATATCACATTTTATTTTTGTAATGTAGGCAGCCGCATAAAAAGATCGTATTTCCATCCATCCATCCATTTTCTACCGCTTGTCCGGTTCGGGGTCGTATTTAACCCAAAAAATCTAAATAGGGTATCGTACCTTGCTGTGGGAAATAATTAATATCTGCCATAATTAAAATTTGTTTTGTGTTTTGGTTGGTCATGGTAACTAAATTGACATAGCAATTTATGTGCAATCAAATGAACTAACTAACATTGGTTAAACTGTTATCCTGTTATCAAATCACCCGATATTGGTTTAATAGTGTATTGTGGTAACTAACTAATGTATGTTCTGTATAATCATGTAAACTATATAACTAAGGAAGGGCGTAATGTTTGATTTAAACCTATTAACTAACAAGGAGGAAAGCCTTTTCGTAACTAACAAACTAAAAAAAGTGTGGTTCGGCAATATTTTTGAGTAATTGTGTCTCCAAACGACGGTTGGAAAAGCCTTTTGTGTAATCATATTAACCAACAAAAGGTTTTTTGATGAAAAAATGTTTGAATGATTTTGCTATCTTGTTAATTAACTAATTCTATAAACACGTTTTTAAACGCCCACTTTTCTTATGTCTCGGGGTTTGACGGAAATTTTCACCAAAATCTTACCGTGGGTTACATGTAGTGTTTTGGTTATCGAGCAGCCAAGCATTGCTCTTAATCAATCAATCAATCAATCAAACTTTATTTATAAAGTGATTTTCATACATAAAAGAAATGCAATGCTTTAAAAAGTTAAAAACAAATACCCCGGTGACCCATATCCCCCAATATCACATACGTACGCACGGACACAGATACCAGACACAAACAACATACACACATATAAAACTATATTGACAAATGGCTGAGTACAGAGGAGACATGTGAGTAAACACTATCACAGGAGCCATCTGCACCGGGAGGTCATCTGACCATGGCCACCAGGATGCTTACACAAAAGCGCCCCCTGAGACAGATGGCTCATCTGAGGAACGCTGGAAAAATAAAAATAATAAAACTTGTAAAATAGTAAGAGCCATGAGTAGAGTAAAGGATAAAATACAAGTAAGACATGTGAAGATTAACCCTTGTGTAATGTTCATGTTGTTTCTCAGCCAGCGTTTGTGGGTCTGATGGACCCCTTGCATTTTGTGGCTTTTAATGCCTCACAATCCAACACTTTTATGTTAAAACATGTACTGTTCAGTATTTTAACATAAAAGTGTTTGATTGTGAGGCATTAAAAGCCACAAAATGCAACAGTGGCTGAGTAACAACAATATGAACGTTGCACAGAAAATTTCTCTGCCAGTTTCTGCATCCCACAGGGATTCTTCTTTTGCGGTACCCACACAAGGTTGCAACATTGTTTGTCAACACTGTCTGCTCTCATTTTCTCGCACATTTGACCCTCTGATGTTTTGTGTACCTACACTCTCTCCTCCTGTCTAGGCCTGCTGTGTGTGAGTGTGTGCGTGTGTGTGTGTATGTCTATGTCAATGTCTTTGTGTGTGGTACACAGAACATCAATTTCCACACTTCTATTAGCCCCGGGTCCAGTGGACCCGGACATCTTATATTTAATAGAAATGTGTAGGGGGGTGTATGGTGTGTGGTCATTAAATATGTATTCTGATATATGTTCTTCACAGAAAATGAGCCAAAGTCAGTGAGTCTCAGTTTGAAAAATTAATTAATTGTATAATTTTTCTTTTATTGGAAAATGAAAACGGGTCACACAGACCCGAACACCACACAAGAAAAAAATAATATACACTACTGTTCAAAAGTTTGGGGTCACATTGAAATGTCCTTATTTTTGAAGGAAAAGCACTGTACTTTTCAATGAAGATAACTTTAAACTAGTCTTAACTTTAAAGAAATACACTCTATACATTTCTAATGTGGTAAATGACTATTCTAGCTGCAAATGTCTGGTTTTTGGTGCAATATCTACATAGGTGTGTAGAGGCCCATTTCCAGCAACTATCACTCCAGTGTTCTAATGGTACAATGTGTTTGCTCATTGGCTCAGAAGGCTAATTGATGATTAGAAAACCCTTGTGCAATCATGTTCACACATCTGAAAACAGTTTAGCTCGTTACAGAAGCTACAAAACTGACCGTCCTTTGAGCAGATTGAGTTTCTGGAGCATCACATTTGTGGGGTCAATTAAACGCTCAAAATGGCCAGAACAAGAGAACTTTCATCTGAAACTCGACAGTCTATTCTTGTTCTTAGAAATGAAGGCTATTCCACAAAATTGTTTGGGTGACCCCAAACTTTTGAATGGTAGTGTATATATACAGAACATAAATAATAAAGAAATCGAACAAAATAAAATCTTGCATAAATAATAGGATAAAAAGTGAAGTACAAATGGACTTCAATAAAATAATTAATATCAGTTAAAAGCCAAATCAAAACTGCTCTTAAAAACATGAACATTCTCCTTGACAAACTGGTTTGTTTCCCTGCGTTTAATTTCATCATGGAGTGCCTAAAAAAACCCAACAAAAAAAACACATTTTGGTGACTCAGTCTGTGTGCTTTTTTTAATTACGTATGAGTGCACAATAGTCTAATTTGGGGCCAATTAAAGTTGCGAATGCCAGTACTTTCATAAAGAAGGTGACAAACATTGATGAATTAAAAAACAAAAGCACGTAGGCAGCGTTCGTGTGACTCTCCCCTCCACTCCCCTACGTCCTTTTGTCTTCACCAACAAGAATCGCACTGTCCGCCGTGACTATAAATAGTATCATGCGTCCATAAAAGTGTTATAAGTGCACCTTTGCAAAACATGGTATCCTTATTAACATTGAAGGAGACAACAGAGCAGTCTTTCCTTGTCTCCCACAGTAGTCACAGTGAAGCCAAAGGCGACATACCCTTCCTCTTATTCTAGTACGGCAAAAAAAAAACATGTTCCCCGAGGTCAAACGCGCCCCCCCCCGGGGGCGCGTTTGACCTCGGGGAACATGTTTTTGACCTCAACCACTACTTGAGAAGGACTAAGTTAAATATTCATTTGTCTATTTCATTTGTTTATAGTTGTCATAGTTTTATGCATGTAAACTCTAATTATGCTCTATAAAATGTGTTGTGTTCATATTTGGAATTGAATATTTGGACGCACATGATAATTGCTTCAGGTTGTGTATAGAGATGTCCGATAATGGCTTTTTTGCCGATATTCCGATATTGTCCAACTCTTAATAACCGATACCGATATCAACCGATACCGATATCAACCGATACGGATATATACAGTTGTGGAATTAACACATTATTATTAGAGATGTCCGATAATATCGGCCTGCCGATATTATCGGCCGATATATGCGTTAATATGTAATATCGAAAATTATCGGTATCGGTTTTTTTTATTATCGGTATCGTTTTTTTTTTTTTTTTTTTTTTTTTTAAAAATTAAATCAACATAAAAAACACAAGATACACTTACAATTAGTGCACCAACCCAAAAAAACTCCCCCATTTACACTCATTCACACAAAAGGGTTGTTTCTTTCTGTTATTAATATTCTGGTTCCTACATTATATATCAATATATATCAATACAGTCTGCAAGGGATACAGTCCGTAAGCACACATGATTGTGCGTGCTGCTGGTCCACTAATAGTACTAACCTTTAACAGTTAATTTTACAAATTTTCATTCATTACTAGTTTCTATGTAACTGTTTTTATATTGTTGTACTTTCTTTTTTATTCAAGAAAATGTTTTTAATTCATTTATCTTATTTTACTAATTTTTTTAAAAAGTACCTTATCTTCACCATACCTGGTTGTCCAAATTAGGCATAATACTGTGTTAATTCCACGACTGCATATATCGGTTGATATCGGTATCGGTAATTAAAGAGTTGGACAATATCGGAATATCGGATATCGGCAAAAAGCCATTATCGGACATCCCTAATTATTATGCCTAATTTTGTTGTGATGCCCCACTGGATGCGTTAAACAATGTAACAAGGTTTTCCAAAATAAATCAACTCAAGTTATGAAAAAAAAATGCCAACATGGCACTGCCATATTTATTATTGAAGTCACAAAAGTGCATTATTTGTTTTAACATGCCTCAAAACAGCAGCTTGGAATTTGGGACATGCTCTCCCTGGGGTAGCGGGGGGGGGGGGTGTCTATTGTAGCGTCCTGGAAGAGTTAGTGCTGCAAGGGGTTCTGGGTATTTGTTCTGTTGTGTTTATGTTGTGTTACGGTGCGGATGTTCTCCCGAAATGTGTTTGTCATTCTTGTTTGGTGTGGGTTCACAGTGTGGCGCAGATTTGTAACCGTTTTAAAGTTGTTTATACGGTCACCCTCAGTGTGACCTGTATGGCTGTTGACCAAGTATGCTTTGCATTCACTTGCGTGTGTGAAAAGCCGTAGATATTATGTGACTGGGCCGTCGTGCAAAGGCAGTGCCTTTAAGGTTTATTGGCGCTCTGGACTTCTTCCTACGTCCGTGTTATAAAAAAATCATAAATTTTACTTTTTGAAACCGATACCGAAAATTTCCGATATTACATTTTAAAGCATTTATCGGCCGATAATGTCGGCAGTCCGATATTATCGGACATCCCTAGTTCTGTATGATTTGGTTTTCGCCTGACCCTTTTTTGTAACGCAAACCGGGGTATAATAATATTGTTTATAATATACAGTACAGGCCATTCAATGTGTTTTCTTTATTTTCATGACTATTTACATTGTAGATTGTCACTGAAGGCATCAAAACTATGAATGAACACATGTGGAGTTATGTACTTCACAAAAAAAAGGTGAAATAACAGAAAACATGTTTTATATTCTAGATTCTTCATAATAGCCGCCCTTTGCTCTGATTACTGCTTTGCACACTCTTAGCGTTCTCTCCATGAACTTCAACAGGTAGTCACCTAAAAGGGTTTTCACTTCACAGGTGTGCTTGAAGCTCATCTGTATATATGTATAGATATATATGCTCATGTATAACTATTTTTTAATTTTCCTGAGGGAACTCTCCTAAAGGAATCAATAAAGTACTATCTATCTATCTATAACTTTCTTCAACGTTGCCACAGAAAGACGTGTTTTATGCCACTCCTTCTTTGTCTCATTTTGTCCACCAATCTTTTCATGCCGTGCGTGAATGCACAAAGGTGAACTTTGTAGATGTTATTGACTTGTGGGGAGAGCTTATCAGGCGTATTTGGTCACTGCATGACTGCAAGCTAATCGATGCTAACATGCTATTTAGGCTAGTTGTATGTACATATTGCATCATTATGCCTCGTTTGTAGCTATATTTTAGCTCAGTTAATTTCATTTACTCATGTCCTCTCTGTATTTAATTTATATTTGCATGTCTCATGACACATTATCTGTATGTAATATTGTCTGCATTTCTCATAGTTGTTTGTGTGCCATGTTGTTCCAGACCACAGCAAACATTACCCAGCTTGCAAAGATTGTAATACATCTGTTAGAAGACGACAGCCCGCCATTGCTTTTAACTTGGACACACACATCTATACCTTTGGCCACTCTAAGACCGTCATTTAGAGCAGTGGTCCCCAACCTTTTTGTAGCTGCGGACCGGTCAACACTTGAAAATTTGGGGGGGTTGCTTACGGACTGTATCCCTTGCAGACTGTTTTGATCTATATTGATATATAATGTAGGAACCAGAAATATTAATAACAGAAAGAAACAACCCTTTTGTGTGAATGAGTGTAAATGGGGGAGGGAGTTTTTTTGGGTTGGTGCACTAATTGTAAGTGTATCTAGTGTTTTTTATGTTGATTTAATTAAAAAATTTAAAAATTAATTTTTTTATTTTTAAATGTTTTTTTATTTCTTGTGCGGCCCGGTACCAATCGATCCACGGACCGGTACCGGGCCACGGACTTAGAGGAGTTACAGTATCAGACCCCCTGAGAAGCCTGCGTTTTACTAATGTTTTCCAATGTTGTAAAAAGGTGTAGAATAAATATTACATTTCAACATTTCTATCAACGAAGATTTGTGTCAGCCTGCGACACATAGTCATTTTGATAGTAGGCTAATGTAGACACTTATGTCATGTGTTGCCTTCATTATAACACTTATACAAAACTTTTGAAGTCATTTTGATAGTAGGCTAATGTAGACACTTATGTCATGTGTTGCCTTCATTATAACCCTTATACACAACTTTTGAAGTCATTTTGATAGTAGGCTAATATAGCTAATATAGACACTTACATCATGTGTTGCTTTCATTATAACACTTATACAAAACTTTTAAAGTAATTTTAATAGTAGGCTAATATAGACACTTACATCATGTGTTGCCTCCATTATAACCCTTGTATAAAACTTTTAAAGTCATTTTGATAGTAGGCTAATATAGACACTTACACCATGTGTTGCCTTCATTATAACATTTATACAAGATTTTTAAAGTCATTTTAATAGTAGGCTAATATAGCTAATATAGACACTTACATCATGTGTGGCCTTCATTATAACATTTATACAAGATTTTTAAAGTCATTTTAATAGTAGGCTAATATAGCTAATATAGACACTTACATCATGTGTGGCCTTCATTATAACACTTGTATAAGACTTTTAAAGTAATTTTGATAGTAGGCTAATATAGACACTTACATCATGTGTTGACTTCATTATAACACTTTTATAAGACTTTTAAAGTCATTTTGATAGTAGGCTAATATAGACACTTACATCATGTGTTGACTTCATTATAACACTTATATAAGACTTTTAAAGTCATTTTGATAGTAGGCTGATATAGCTAATATAAACACTTACATCATGTGTTGACTTCATTATAACACTTATATAAGACTTTTAAAGTAATTTTGATAGTAGGCTAATATAGACACTTACATCATGTGTTGACTTCATTATAACACTTTTATAAGACTTTTAAAGTCATTTTGATAGTAGGCTAATATAGACACTTACATCATGTGTTGACTTCATTATAACACTTATATAAGACTTTTAAAGTCATTTTGATAGTAGGCTAATATAGCTAATATAGACACTTACATCATGTGTTGACTTCATTATAACACTTATATAAGACTTTTAAAGTCATTTTGATAGTAGGCTAATATAGACACTTACATCATGTGTTGACTTCATTATAACACTTTTATAAGACTTTTAAAGTCATTTTGATATTAGGCTTATATAGCTAATATAAACACTTACATCATGTGTTGCCTTCATTATAACCCTTATATAAGACTTTTAAAGTAACTTTGATAGTAGGCTAATATAGCTAATATAGACACTTACATCATGTGTTGCCTTCATTATAACCCTTATATAAAACTTAAAGTCATTTTGATAGTAGGCTGATATTAGGCTAATATAGCTAATATAGACACTTACATCATGTGTTGCCTTCATTATAACCCTTATATAAAACTTAAAGTCATTTTGATAGTAGGCTAATATAGACACTTACATCATGTGTTGCCTTCATTATAACCGTTATATAAGACTTTTAAAGTCATTTTGATAGTAGGCTAATATAGCTAATATAGACACTTACATCATGTGTTGCCTTCATTATAACACTTATATAAGACTTTTAAAGTCATTTTGATAGTAGGCTAATATAGCTAATATAGACACTTACATCATGTGTTGCCTTCATTATAACCGTTATATAAGACTTTTAAAGTCATTTTGATAGTAGGCTAATATAGCTAATATAGACACTTACATCATGTGTTGCCTTCATTATAACACTTATATAAGACTTTTAAAGTCATTTTGATAGTAGGCTAATATAGCTAATATAGACACTTACATCATGTGTTGCCTTCATTATAACCGTTATATAAGACTTTTAAAGTCATTTTGATAGTAGGCTAATATAGCTAATATTGTCATGTCTGTGTGATCATGTTTTGTTTTAGTCATGTTTGGTTTTGTTTTTGGACTTTTTGTGCACTTTTGTTTGTCACCATAGCAACCATTAGTTTCACCTGGTTCACATCGTCATGTCACGCACCTGTTTCACGTTTTGAGTCACGCACCTGTTTTCACTAATCATGTCACTATTATTTAAAGCGATTGTTGCCAGGATGTCTCCCTGGCGACATCACACTCCTGCCACTCACATTCATGCTCTGCACTCTTGACACGCTGCTTACTCTGTCCAGGTCATAGTTCATGCTGCTCTTTTCTTGCCACGTACAGTAAGTTTTTGGTTTATTCAAGCCACTGTTTTGTACCTCCGATGTGAGCGCCTTTTGTTTGTTCCTTTTTTCCATAGTTCTGTCTTTGTGCTAATTTTGTTTTATTAGCCAAGTTTGTTCCCCCGCCTGGTGCGCGTCCTTTGTTTATACTTTTTATTGTCATTATATTAAATCATGTACCCACCTCCAAATTATTTGCACCTCGGGAGAACAAACCACGCCAAAGTTCAAGTCATGACAAATATAAACACTTACATCATGTGTTGCCTTCATTATAACACTTATATAAGACTTTTAAAGTCATTTTGATAGTAGGCTAATATAGCTAATATAAACACTTACATCATGTGTTGCCTTCGTTATAACCCTTATATAAGACTTTTATATTAATTTTGATAGTAGGCTAATATAGCTAATATAAACACTTACATCATGTGTTGCCTTCGTTATAACCCTTATATAAGACTTTTAAAGTAATTTTGATAGTAGGCTAATATAGCTAATATAGACACTTACATCATGTGTTGCCTTCATTATAACCGTTATATAAGACTTTTAAAGTAATTTTGATATTAAGCTAATATAGCTAATATAGACACTTACATCATGTGTTGCCTTCATTATAACCCTTATATAAGACTTTTAAAGTAACTTTGATAGTAGGCTAATATAGCTAATATAAACACTTGCATCATGTGTTGACTTCATTATAACACTTATATAAGACTTTTAAAGTCATTTTGATATTAGGCTAATATAGCTAATATAGACACTTACATCATGTGTTGCCTTCATTATAACACTTATATAAGACTTTTAAAGTAATTTTGATACTAGGCTAATATAGCTAATATAGACACTTACATCATGTGTTGCCTTCATTATAACCCTTTTTTAAGACTTTTAAAGTAACTTTGATAGTAGGCTAATATAGCTAATTTAAACACTTGCATCATGTGTTGACTTCATTATAACACTTATATACGATTTTTTAAAGTCATTTTGATAGTAGGCTAATATAGCTAATATAGCCACTTACATCATGTGTTGCCGTCATTATAACCCTTATATAAAACTTAAAGTCATTTTGATAGTAGGCTAATATAGACACTTACATCATGTGTGGCCTTCATTATAACCGTTATATAAGACTTTTAAAGTCATTTTGATAGTAGGCTAATATAGCTAATATTGTCATGTCTGTGTGATCATGTTTTGTTTTAGTCATGTTTGGTTTTGTTTTTGGACTTTTTGTGCACTTTTGTTTGTCACCATAGCAACCATTAGTTTCACCTGGTTCACATCGTCATGTCACGCACCTGTTTCACGTTTTGAGTGACGCACCTGTTTTCACTAATCATGTCACTATTATTTAAAGCGATTGTTGCCAGGATGTCTCCCTGGCGACATCACACTCCTGCCACTCACATTCATGCTCTGCACTCTTGACCCGCTGCTTACTCTGTCCAGGTCATAGTTCATGCTGCTCTTTTCTTGCCACGTACAGTAAGTTTTTGGTTTATTCAAGCCACTGTTTTGTACCTCCGATGTGAGCGCCTTTTGTTTGTTCCTTTTTTCCATAGTTCTGTCTTTGTGCTAATTTTGTTTTATTAGCCAAGTTTGTTCCCCCGCCTGGTGCGCGTCCTTTGTTTATACTTTTTATTGTCATTATATTAAATCATGTACCCACCTCCAAATTATTTGCACCTCGGGAGAACAAACCACGCCAAAGTTCAAGTCATGACAAATATAAACACTTACATCATGTGTTGCCTTCATTATAACACTTATATAAGACTTTTAAAGTCATTTTGATAGTAGGCTGATAGTAGGCTAATATAGCTAATATAGACACTTACATCATGTGTTGCCTTCATTATAACACTTATATAAGACTTTTAAAGTCATTTTGGGGCGGTATAGCTCGGTTGGTAGAGCGGCCGTGCCAGCAACTTGAGGGTTGCAGGTTCGATTCCCGCTTCCGCCATCCTAGTCACTGCCGTTGTGTCCTTGGGCAAGACACTTTACCCACCTGCTCCCAGTGCCACCCTCACTGGTTTGAATGTAACTTAGATATTGGGTTTCACTATGTAAAGCGCTTTGAGTCACTTGAGAAAAAGCGCTATATAAATGTAATTCACTTCACTTCACTTCACATTTTGATAGTAGGCTAATATAGCTAATATAGACACTTACATCATGTGTTGCCTTCATTATAACACTTATATAAGACTTTTACAGTCATTTTGATAGTAAGCTGATATAGCCACTTACATCATGTGTTGTCTTCATTATAACACTTTTATAAGACTTTTAAAGTCATTTTGATAGTAGGCTAATATAGACACTTACATCATGTGTTGCCTTCATTATAACACTTATATAAGACTTTTAAAGTCATTTTGATAGTAGGCTAATATAGCTAATATAAACACTTACATCATGTGTTGACTTCATTATAACACTTATATAAGATTTTTAAAGTCATTTTGATAGTAGGCTAATATAGACACTTACATCATGTGTTGCCTTCATTATAACACTTATATAAGACTTTTAAAGTCATTTTGATAGTAAGCTGATATAGCCACTTACATCATGTGTTGTCTTCATTATAACACTTTTATAAGACTTTTAAAGTCATTTTGATAGTAGGCTAATATAGACACTTACATCATGTGTTGCCTTCATTATAACACTTATATAAGACTTTTAAAGTCATTTTGATAGTAGGCTAATATAGACACTTACATCATGTGTTGCCTTCATTATAACACTTATATAAGACTTTTAAAGTCATTTTGATAGTAGGCTAATATAGACACTTACATCATGTGTTGCCTTCATTATAACACTTATATAAGACTTTTAAAGTCATTTTGATAGTAGGCTAATATAGCTAATATAAACACTTACATCATGTGTTGACTTCATTATAACACTTATATAAGATTTTTAAAGTCATTTTGATAGTAGGCTGATAGTAGGCTAATATAGCTAATATAGACACTTACATCATGTGTTGCCTTCATTATAACCCTTATATAAGACTTTTAAAGTCATTTTGATAGTAGGCTAATATAGCTAATATAAACACTTACATCATGTGTTGCCTTCATTATAACACTTATATAAGACTTTTAAAGTCTTTTTGATATTAGGCTAATATAGCTAATATAAACACTTACATCATGTGTTGTCTTCATTATAACACTTATATAAGACTTTTAAAGTAATTTTGATAGTAGGCTAATATAGCTAATATAAACACTTACATCATGTGTTGACTTTATTATAACACTTATATAAGATTTTTAAAGGCATTTTGATAGTAGGCTGATAGTAGGCTAATATAGACACTTACATCATGTGTTGACTTCATTATAACCCTTATATAAGACTTTTAAAGTCATTTTGATAGTAGGCTAATATAGCTAATATAAACACTTACATCATGTGTTGACTTCATTATAACACTTATATAAGATTTTTAAAGTCATTTTGATAGTAGGCTGATAGTAGGCTAATATAGCAAATATAGACACTTACATCATGTGTTGACTTCATTATAACCCTTATATAAGACTTTTAAAGTAATTTTGATAGTAGGCTAATATAGCTAATATAAACACTTACATCATGTGTTGACTTCATTATAACACTTATATAAGGTTTTTCAAGTAATTTTGATAGTAGGCTGATAGTAGGCTAATATAGACACTTACATCATGTGTTGACTTCATTATAACACTTATATAAGGTTTTTAAAGTCATTTTGATAGTAGGCTGATATTAGGCTAATATAGCTATTATAGACACTTACATCATGTGTTGCCTTCATTATAACCCTTATATAAGACTTTTAAAGTCATTTTGATAGTAGGCTAATATAGCTAATATAAACACTTACATCATGTGTTGACTTCATTATAACACTTATATAAGGTTTTTAAAGTCATTTTGATAGTATGTTGATAGTAGGCTAATATAGCTAATATAGACACTTACATCATGTGTTGACTTCATTATAACCCTTATATAAGACTTTTAAAGTCATTTTGATAGTAGGCTAATATAGACACTTCATGTGTTGTCTTCATTATAACACTTATATAAGACTTTTAAAGTAATTTTGATAGTAGGCTAATATAGACACTTACATCATGTGTTGTCTTCATTATAACACTTTTATAAGACTTTTAAAGTCATTTTGATAGTAGGCTAATATAGCCACTTACATCATGTGTTGTCTTCATTATAACACTTTTATAAGACTTTTAAAGTCATTTTGATAGTAGGCTAATATAGACACTTACATCATGTGTTGCCTTCATTTTATCACTTATAGAAGGCTTGTAATTTTTTGCAGCTCCAGACAATTGTTTTGTGTATTTTTGGTCCAATATGGCTCTTTCAACATTTTGGATTGCCGACCCCTGAATTAGAACATTGTGAAAAAGTTCTATTAGGAGTTCAATTTAGACCTGATTGGTAGTTGTTTCTTTTATTCAACTTTTTTTTGGACAATTTTCAAGTTCTATGAGACACTGTATTAGTTTTTGTTTGTTTGTTTTCAACTATAATCATCAACACTACAGTGTTAAGAAAGGTCCTTGAAATAGTTCACTCTGTGTAGTCAATCGATGAGAGTATAAGAGTTTTTGAATTGAACTACTGAAATAAATAAAGCCAAACTTTTCACCGATATTCACATTTATTGCAATGCACCTGCCGGTGCTTTTCTCTTCAACATCAGCATGTGCGCAATTATAACATAGCAATTATAATTATTTGCACACACCAGTGTCACCACAGGAAGCCCTGGCAATTAATAATTAGTGTGACCTAGAGTACGGTAATGATGAAAGGAATGGAACAACTTTTCGTCATGGGAACGAGGAACAAGGAACTTGGCTGTTTACTGACAACAGCTTCCCCTCGTGGGTAATTTTGAGGGCGAGGCCTATGTAAGGCGCCAAATAAAAAGAGGGCCACCATAAGGCAGCGTGGATGCATTCCCAGACAGCTGACAGTTGATGTCAACAACTATTACTGATTCCCTGCTGATGACAAATTGAGTGAAATTGTTGTTGCTTTCAGAGATGCGACCTTCTGTCCTCCTCCTGCTGGGCTTCTGCCTGGTGCCTGCGCACTTCAAACCAGCAGGTAACATCTGCACTCACACACATTTGGTTTTTTTTTCCTCCTGAAATATCGTTATTTTTCTTCCTTCTAGAACATCTCGGAAGCGCTTTCCTTCAACGCTGCTTTGAGGAGGCCAAGCAGATTGTGGATGACGCCTACACGTACTCCAGAGCAGAGTGAGTTTTCTACATTTGTCTTTACCAGTGGTCAAAACCTCTGCCAAGGCTCAGCAACTTGTGCAGTGGACATTTGATTTGGGTTCATTTTATTTCGTCATTTGCAGGAGCGCTCTGCTGTTTTTAGGCACCTTTAGCAGGAAAAAGCTGGTCAAAGATGATCTCTGTGACAGCACTCTAATGTTTTTAACAATCCGCTGCCACAAGTGTGAACCTCTGACATATTTTTTAAACTGTGCACTGCAAAAACTGAAATCTAAGTAAGATTAAATATCACAAATAAGGGTGATGTTTGCTTATTTTCTGTCTGATGAGATAATTCTTCTCACCAAGCGGATTTTATGTTAGAGTGTTTTACTTGTTTCGAGTGTTTTGGTCCTAAATGATCTCAGTAAGATATTACAGCTCGTTGCTGAGATTTGATGACCTATATTGAGTAAAACATGCTTGAAACTAGAATATCAACTGTTGTAAACGTAAGCGGCCGCATTAAAAGATCGTATTTAACTAGAGATGTCCGATAATATCGGTCTGCCGATATTATCGGCCAATAAATGCGTTAAAATGTAATATCGGAAATTATCGGTATCGTTTTTTTTATTATCAGTATCGTTTTTTTTTTGTTTTTTTTTATTATTATTTTTTTTGTTTTTTTATTAAATCCACATAAAAAACACAAGATACACTTACAATTAGTGCACCAACCCAAAAAACCTCCCTCCCCCATTTACACTCATTCACACTCATTCACACAAAAGTATTGTTTCTTTCTGTTATTAATATTCTGGTTCCTACATTATATATCAATACAGTCTGCAAGGGATACAGTCCGTAAGCACACATGATTGTGTGTGCTGCTGCTCCACTAATAGTACTAACCTTTAACAGTTAATTTTACAAATTTTCATTAATTACTAGTTTCTATGTAACTGTTTTTATATTGTTTTACTTCCTTTTTTATTCAAGAAAATGTTTTTAATTTATTTACCTTATTTTATTTTATTCGTTTTTTTTAAAAGTACCTTATCTTCACCATACCTAGTTGTCCAAATTAGGCATAATAATGTGTTAATTCCACGACTGTATATATCGGTTGATATCGGTATCGGTTGATATCGGTATGGGTAATTAAAGAGTTGGACAATATCGGCATATCGGATATCGGCAAAAAGCCATTATCGGACATCCCTATATTTAACCAAAAAAATCTGAATAGGGTACCGTATTTTCCGCACTATAAGGCGCACCGGATTATAAGGCGCACCTTCAATGAATGGCCTATTTTAAAACTTTGTTCATATATAAGGCGCACTGCATTATAAGGCGCATAGAATAGACGCTACAGTAGAGGCTGGGGTTACGTTATGCGTCCCGTAGTTGCGAGACCTGTTGTGGCTCAATATTGGTCCATATATAAGGCGCACCGGATTATAAGGCGCACGTTCAGCTTTTGAGAAAATTGGAGGTTTTTAGGTGCGCCTTATAGTGCGGAAAATAGGGTAATAATCGCAAACATGCTTCACTACAAAAAAAAATCATGTGCGTTCTATGAACGCGTTTTTAAACGCCCACTTTTCATATGTCTCGGGGTTTTGAAATGCAATGCAAAGTGCTTTAAAAAGTTAAAAACAAATACCTCGGTGACCCATATCCCCCATTATCACATACGCACGCACGGACACACTGCAAAAACTGTAATCTAAGTAAGATTAAATATCTCAAATAAGGGTGATGTTTGTTTATTTTCTGTCTGATAAGATCATTCTTCTCATTAAGCAGATTTTATGTTAGACTGTTTTACTTGTTTCAAGTGTTTTGGTCCTATATTATCTCAGTAAGATTTTACAGCTTGTTGCTGAGATTTGATGACCTATATTGAGTAAAACATGCTTGAAACTAGAATATCAACTGTTGCAAAGCTGTGTCATCAACACTCACAAGTATAAAACTGCTTTTTCAAAGTAATAATTTCTTACTTCAAGCATGAAAAAAAAAATCATGACTTTGACACAATTGTGTCTCATAATTAAAACAGATGACAGCCAAATGGACTTTGCGGTTTTATTTTCAATGAAACAAGAGAAAATACGTACTCATATAGTAGTACAGTTGGCACAGTACAGTAAACGGACAGTTAATATTTAAACATTTAACATGTGACATTTCAAACAATTTTGAGCAGAAATAGTTCATGCACATTCAGGTAAATTATTCAAAATTACAATAAAAAAAAAATTGGCCTGGGGGCCGGGCTGTGTATATATATATATATATGTATATATATATATATATGTATATATATATATATGTATATATATATATATATATATATATATATATATATATATATATATATATATATATATTTATTTATTTATTTATTTATATATATATATATATTTATTTATTTATTTATATATATATATATATATATATATATATATATATATATATATATATTTATATATATTTATATATATATATATATATATATATATATTTATATATATATATACATATATATATATATATATTTATATATATATATACATATATATATATATATATATATATATATATATATATATATATATATATATATATATATATATATTCCTCGCGCACTAATTGACTGAAAAAGCACGCACTTGGCGCGATGATGTCATGTTATCGATGGAAAAATGCATTTTTAGACAATATGATTTGCCTGAGCGGCTAGGAGAGCCCGAGACTAACAAGCGGTTGCCTTGTTGCCTTTCCATTAAGAACAATAAACTAGTTTTTAGTATAAGTTTGCTGGTTTCAAGAAATGTAATGCCGGGCGCATATCATTATGTCAAGATAATGGCACTAGCATTTACTTCATTTAAGAATATTTTTCAACATATTGAGAAAAAATGTCTCTTTTTTTTTTCCTACCAAGAAAAGTGCACTTGTTATTAGTGAGAATATACTTATTTTAAGGTATTTTTGGGTTCATTGAGGTTAGATAATTTTACTTGTTTTGGAAAATCTTGACAAGCCAAATTTTCTTGTTCTTTTGGCAGATAATTTTCCTTAGTTCAAGTAAGATACCCCTCATTTTTGTATTTTTTTTCTTGTTTTTGAACACTGACTTTTTGCAGTGTGTAACTGCCAAAAAACCGAGGACTTTAATAAGTGCCGTGAGTTACGCCTCAATTATGTGAACCGCAACTTTGGACCCCAGTGTTCTTTTGTTTACTAGCAAGGTTGAAAATTAGGGCTGCGCAAGAAAATCGATTCACATCTGAATCGCGATTGTTGTTCATCCCGATTCTAAATCAATTCATAATTTTTTTAAATCGATTTAAAAAAAAAAAAAAGTATATATACAGAACAGGCCAAAAGTTTGGACACACCTTCTCATTCAATGCATTTTCTTTATTTTCATGACTATTTACATTGTAGATTGTCACATCAAAACTATGACTGAACACATGTGGAGTTATGTACTTAACAAAAAAAAGGTGAAATAACTGAAAACACGTTTTATGTTCTAGTTTCTTCAAAATAGCCACCCTTTGCTCTGATAAGTGCTTTGCACACTCTTGACATTCTCTCCATGAGCTTCAAGAGGTAGTCATCTGAAATGGTTTTCACTTCACAGGTGTGCTTGAAGCTCATCGAGAGAATGCCAAGAGTGTGCAAAGCAGTAATCTGAGCAAAGGGTGGCTATTTTGAAGAAACTAGAACATAAAACATATTTTCAGTTATTTCACCGTTTTTTTGTTAAGTACATAAAACATGTTTTCAGTGTGTGTGTAAATAAATTATGGAATTAAGTAAAGAAAACAAACAATGTACTAATATGATCCACTTCAAGAAACTCTTCAAACTTTAAGTGTTTACAAAGTACAAAGCAGAAGAACCACGATAAACAATCTGAATGTATTTCATCCATCCATTCATTTTCTAGATAATCTTATTTATCACACCATATACTTTACTAATTATTATTGATTTATTTTTAATGTTATTAGTTATGGAGTATATTTTAAATACATTGAGAACAGGAAGTAAGCAAAGGTTTTTGCAACTGCTATGTAAAGGAAAATAAGCTCAGTTTCTTCCTACTCCTTTTTGAGCATGTTGAATAGAGAAACAGGAAATTTGTTGCATGCACGCATGTTCCAAATAAACACAAACTCAAACTCAAAAATGTCATAAATGTTTTATTATGTTCCTAATATTTTGTCAAATTGACCAAATATTAATATCTTAATGTTACATAATTAAAATTGGTTTTGTGTTTTGGTTGGTCATGGTAACTAAATTGACATAGCATTTTATGTGCAATCAAATGAACTAACTAACATTGGTTAAACTGTTATCCTGTTATCAAATCACCCAATATTAGTTCAGTAGTGTATTGTGGTAACTAACTAATGTATGTTCTGTATAATCATGTGAACTATCTAACTAAGGAAGGGCTTAATGTGTGGTTTAAACCCCTTAACTAACGAGGAGGAAAGCCTTTTTGTAACTAACAAACTAAAAAAAAGTGTGCTTCGGCAATATTTTGAGTAATTGTGTCTCCAAACGACGGTTGGAAAGCCTTTTGTGTAATCATATTAACCAACAAAAGGTTTTTTGGGGAAAAAATGTTTCGCTATCTTGTTAATTAACTGACAGACAAAGAAAACCATTTGTGTGTATTGTGGTAGCCAACTCATTTAGTTTCTAGTACTCAAACAGCGATCAAAACCTTGGTGAAAGTAAAAAAAAAAAGTGGCAGAGCCTCCACAAGGACATTTTAAATCTGCCGTGTCGCCTTCTTGTCCTGAAGGAGTCTGAGGAGGGTGCGCAAGGACGTGGTGAGTCCTCACGACGCTCTGCGCCTGCTGAAGCAGCCTCGGGGGGAGACGCGCTCCTCTGTGAGGGCCGCCGACTACATGGAGCAGACCCTGCGCCTCGTGCAGGAGCGGGTGCACCGCATCCATAAGCGCTCCCTTAATGCGACAGGTCAGACGCGTGCAGCGGACCCCTAGTGGTCATAGCAGGTTTGACAACTAACCGCTTCTGTCGTTTGTCCTTTCAGACTTGCTCTCTGCGGAGGATCTGCAGGTGCTGAGCATGATAACAGGATGTTCCGCTCGAGTCAGGGAGCCGCAGTGCAACACCGTGCCCAACATCAACACCTATCGCACAATTACAAGCGTGTGCAACAACCTGTGAGTCTTTACTTTGTCCTCCATTACAGGAGAAATATATAACCTTTGAGGAAAATCTCATTTCAAACATTTGTATGCACATACAACACTTAAAACCTTTAGCACAGTGTTTTTCAACCACTGTGCCGCGGCCATACTTGCCAACCTTAAGACCTCCGAATTCGGGAGATGGGGGGGGGGGGGGGGGGTTGAAGTGGGCGGGGTTAAGGGGGAGGAGTATATTTATAGCTAGAATTCACTGAAATTCAAGTATTTCTTATATATATATATATATATATATATATATATATATATATATATATATATATATATATATATATATATATATATATATATACATACAGATAAAATAAATACTTGACTTTCAGTGAATTGTAGCTATATACACTGCTAAAAGGCAGTGTTCAAAAACAAGAAAAAAAAAAAGAAAAATTAGGGGTATTTTATTTGAACTGAGCAAAATTATCTGCCAATAGAACAAGGAAATTTGGCTTGTCAAGACTTTCCAAAACAAGTAAACTTAGCTAACCTCAATGAACCCCAAAATACCTTAAAATAAGTATTTTCTCACTAATAACAAGTGTACTTTTCTTGGTAGAAAAACAAATGAGACCTTTTTGCTCAATATGTTGAAAAATATTCTTAAATGAAGTAAATGCCAGTGCCATTATCTTGACATAATGATATGCGCTTTTTTTTCATGCTTGAAGTAAGAAATTATTACCTTAAAAAAGTAGTTTTATACTTGTGAGTGTTGATGACACAGTTTACAACAGTTGATATTCTAGTTTCAAGCATGTTTTACTCAATATAGGTCATCAAGTCTCAGCTACAAGCTGTAATATCTTACTGAGATCATTTAGGACCAAAACCCTTAAAACAAGTAAAACACTAACATAAAATCTGCTTAGTGAGAAGAATGATCTTATCAGACAAAATTGGATAAAAGGATGCAATTGCTATGGTATGAAAAGGAGTAGTATTGAATAAGCTCAGCTTCTTCCTACTCCTTTTTAGGACGTGCTGTAATGAAACAACTGGAAATATGTGATGCGTGACATTGTATTGTATGCATGTTCCTAAAGAACTGATCTGAAACTGAACAGTAGTAACACATATTCTTGCTGTCCTAAAATGAAAAGGAGGGAGGCTTTGGACAACTTCAGAGGTGACTGTGTTTGGCTTTAGTTGTGTTCCTTCTATTTTTATGTTTATTTATTATTATGTATGTTTTGCTTGTTTTTTATGTTTATTTTTATTTTGTATTTTATTTAAAAGAAAAAGAAGACGTTAAAGTAATATTTTTAAAATAATCTATTTGTATTTATTTTCTATACATTTTTGTTTCTTTTTGCTCATTTGTATTTATTTGTATTTTATTTAATCCAGGTCTTTTTAATTAGTCTAAAAAAAAAAGACAACTCCTGGTCTGACATACAAGAAGTCCTGGGGCCGTACTTATCAAGCTTCTTAGAATTACTCCTAAGAAGTCTGCTAAGAGTTGACTTAAGAGTAAATAAATTCTTTGCTGAAAGCTGCACTTAAAAGTTAGTTATCAAGCGTCTTACTCACACTTTCAGCGAAGTGTAGGACTGAATCTTAAGTGTCACACTCAGAGCTGAATTACGACATTACTATGTGCCGTAAACGGAATTTTAGGTGACGTCATTTCTGTGTCCATAGAAATGACCAATCACGGAAGGGAATCCGTTGTCTAAGAATAATGAAATATCTTGGAAATATTTAAGTGGACAATGGGAGTGTATATTTTGACAATAAACTACAAAATAATACAAAACAAACTAGTCCCCGCCGGCACTCACGCTACCGCTCCCTCTCTTCTATCGCCCACACACTCACTGACGTCACTCACCTCACGGCCACACACATACGCTACTGTCATAACATTTTCTTTCCAATTCATTAATTAGGCAACTAATTTGAAACTGGTGTGGGTGGCTCTATATATACTAGCCCACTGCAGACACATGCAGAAATCAACAAGGAATCGAAAAGTATTAAATCTGTGACAAAAATAATATCCGCTCTGTCTAAACGATACCGTTTGATCAGCTGCTCGTCATAAAAAAAAAAAAACATTGTTCCGTTCCCTGAACGTTCGCGCACGTCTCTCTCGCCTCAGTGCCATCCCCTGCTGGCAACTCCTAACCACTTAAGACACCTCTGAAGGTCTCTTAAATATCGTGGAGAGTAGGAGTGATTCTTAGACTTAAGAACGTTGATAAAAAGCTTTTATTCTTAAGTTTGAGAGTAGGACTAAATTTCGCAAATTCTCAGGACTTAAGTGTAAAATGGCACTCTAAGAAGCTTGATAAGTACGGCCCCTGGTCAGCCCACTAAAACAAAACAAAACAAAATGGCTAAAAAAATATTTTAAATTGACCTTTTTAAAATGATCTATTTGTATTTATTTTTATTATTTTTAATTTTTGTATTTATTCATTTGTATTTATTTTTATTTTATTCAATCCAGTTATTTTTAATTAGTCAAACAAAAAAAGACAACTCCTGGTCCGACACTTATACAACTTATTTATGCCTATACAAGAAGTCCTGGTCAGCCCACTAAAACAAAACAAAACAAAATGGCTCTAGTCTGGCTAAAGGAGGCCTGGGCAATTATTTTGACTCGGGGGGCCAAATTTAGAGAAAACATTTTGTCTGTATATCTATTTTTAGGAACACTAATACAAAACCTCACAATAATGTCTGATTGAAAGCTAAAAACATTATGACAGACCACCTTAAAAAACAGAATAGAATTTAAAAAATGTTTACTGAATGAAACACCCAGAATGTACATGAAAATAAAGAATGTGGGATTTACAATATTAACTATGAAGGATAAAACACTGAATATTGACAACATATGAACGTCACACCCTAAAACAAAACAAAACAAAATGGCTCTAGCCTGGGCAATTATTTTGACTCGGGGGGGCCAAATTTGGAGAAAAAAATGTGTCTGGGGGGCCGGTATATCTATTTTTAGGAGCACTAATACAAAACCTCACAATAATGTCTGATTGAAAGCTAAAAACGTTATGACAGACCACCTTAAAAAACAGAATGGAATTTCACATTTTTTTACTGAATGAGACACCCAGAGTGTACATGAAAATAAAGAATGTGGGATTTACAATATTAACTATGAAGGATAAAACACTGAATATTGACAACATATGAACATCACACCCTCTCTCCATCCACATATTTTACAATCAAGCAAAAGGCAACAAACACAGCGAAATATGAATGCGAAGGGTAAAAAACAACAACATACAATCTGATATATGTGATATATCCCTAAGCTTTAGAACTCTGTTGTAAAACACCCACATTTCAAGTGGACACTCTGGAAACGCTCCCCACCCACACTGCTTGGTGCCTCGTCTGAGCTGCTGTGACTTAGATGACCATAGTAACTAATTAGAAGACCATAGTAACTAATTAGAAGACCATAGTAACTAATTAGATGACCATAGTAACTAGTATATCATGCAAAAGTGCAGATTCCAACCATTGAAATACTTTGTATAGTTGAAGACATTAGAAAACATCAGTGCACATCATAATGGCAGCTACACTTTCCATCTTAAAGATCTAAAAAAATTATTTGGGAATGTCCGGCGGGCCAGATTGAAAAGCTTAACGGGCCGCATGTGGCCCAGGTCTGGGCTAAAGTGTTGAAAATGGTTGTATGTGTAATGCACCTTGGGCCATACGCCGCAGAATGTATACACTTCCTTTAGGGTTTCTCAAGCGGCGTTTCTAAACGCCAATTCTAACGTTGTGGTTTTTTCTTGCAGAAATAAACCCCGCCAAGGAGCTTCTAACACCCCCTTTGCCCGCTGGCTGCCTGCAGAATATGACGATGGCATCTCGCAGCCCAAAGGCGGGCAACCCAACCGAACCTTCAACAACTTCCTTCTCCCGCTGGTACTTGTCCCTCGCCACGCCTCGTAATAATCCCACTTCCAATCTGAACCCCGTCCCACCTTCTCAGGTTCGACTGGTGTCCAACAACATCCTGAGCACCACGGACGCGGGTGTGGTCAGTGACGGAGAGTTCTCCCACATGGTGACCTTGTTCGGTCAGTGGAACGACCACGACATCACCTTCACGCCCTTCTCGCCCAGCATCCGCTCCTTCAGCAACGGCATCAATTGCGAGGAGAGCTGCGAGCGCACCGAGCCGTGCATCCCCATCCCGGTCAGCCCCCACCACTTCAAAGAGTCAATAAAAAATGTTCTGTTCTTAACGTCGGACTTCTTGACCAACAGATTCCTCCCGGTGACCCGCGGTTGCCTACCGGGCCAGACAGCTGCATCCCCTCGTTTCGATCCGCCCCCGTCTGCGGCACGGGGTTCTCAGCCTACAACTTCGGAGGGGAGCCCAACAAGCGCGAGCAGATCAACGCCCTGACGGCCTACCTGGATCTGAGCCAGGTGTACGGTTCCGAGGAAAAGCTCGCCCTCAATCTCCGCGACCTCAACAGCGACGGGCTTCTGCGCGTCAACACCGAGTTCCGAGACAACGGGCGGGAGCTGCTGCCCTTTAACCGTCTGGAGGCCAACATGTGCGCCACCCGCAGGCGGGTCACCAATGACAGCAACGCCAGGGAGGTTCCTTGTTTCATTGCAGGTCAGTCATCTTAGAAATAGCTTTAGAAGTTGCCATAGAGACGTACTGGAGCAGCGCTGCTTAGCATAGTATAGCATAGTGTACCGGTTAGGGATGTCCGATAATGGCTTTTTGCCGATATCCGATATTGTCCAACTCTTTAAATACCGATATCAACCATGTGTGCTTACGGACTGTATCCCTTGCAGACTGTATTGATATATATTGATATATAATGTAGGAACCAGAATATTAATAACAGAAAGAAACAACCCTTTTGTGTGAATGAGTGTAAATGGGGGAGGGAGGTTTTTTGGGTTGGTGCACTAATTGTAAGTGTATCTTGTGTTTTTTATGTGGATTTAATAAAAAAACAAAACGATACTGATAATTAAAAAAAACGATACCGATCATTTCCGATATTACATTTTAACGCATTTATCGGCCGATAATATCGGCAGACCGATATTATCGGACATCTCTAGTACCGGTACCGGTACCATAATGCATTTCAATACTTTTCGATACTTAGGGTACATGAAAAGTTTGTCCCCGAATAAAATAGTGAACATACTAGACAACTTGTCTTGTGGTAGTAAGTTCAAGTTAATGTTAAAGTACCAATGATTGTCACACACACACTAGGTGTGGTGAAATTTGTCCTCTGCATTTGACCGATCCCCTTGTTCACCCCCCTGGGAGGTGAGGGGAGCAGTGAGCAGCAGCGGCGGCCGTGCCCGGGAATAATTTTGGGTGATTTAACCCCCAATTCCAACCCTTGATGCTGAGTGCCAAGCAGGGAGGTAATGGCTCCCATTTTTATAGTCTTTGGTATGACTCGGCTGGGGTTTGAACTCACAACCTACCCATCTCAGGGCGGACACTCTAACCACTAGGCCAGGGGTCCCCAACCACCGGACCGAAGAAATTTAAAAATTTTTTTATTTTTTTTTTTAATTTTTTTTTTTTAAATCAACATAAAAAACACAATATATACATTATATATCAATATAAATCAATACAGTCTGCAGGGATACAGTCCGTAAGCACACATGATTGTATTTCTTTATGAAAAAAATAAAAATTAAAAATTAAATTTCATATATATAACAGTAAAATAAGAATATAACAAGAGAAACTAGGCAGTAGTGACCATGTTATGAAAAAGTATTGCACTGTTATTGTTTTGCATCCCCTGTCATCCTAGTACCCCCCCTTCCCCCCCGGAGAGGAGTTGTACAGTCTAATGGCGTGATCCTGTAACTACTTGGTATCGGATCGGTACCCAAATGTGTGGTATCATCCACAACTAATGTAAAGTATCAAACAACAGAAGAATACGTGATTATTACATTTTAACAGAAGTGTAGATAGAACATGTTGAAACAGGAAGTGAGCATATATTAAATAGTAGGAAGTAAACAAACAAAGGCTCCTAATTAGTCTGCTGACGTATGCAGTAACATATTGTGTCATTTATCTACCTATTATTAAGGACAAGTGGTAGAAAATGAATTATTAATCCACTCATTTACTGTTAATATCTGCTCACTTCCTGTTTCAACATGTTCTATCTACACTTCTGTTCAAATGTAATAATCACTTAGTCTTCTGTTGTTTGGATACTTTACATTAGTTGTGGATGATACCACACATTTGGGTATCGATCTGATACCAAGTAGTTACAGGATCATACATTGGTCATATTCAAAGTCCTCATGTGTCCGGGGACATATTTCCTGAGTTTATAAACATAATAAAAAAAAAATTTAAACGGAAAAAAATAATCAGTACTTTTTAGGTAGCTTCAAGAGGTAGACACCTGAAATGTTTTTCACTTCACAGGTGTGTGCAAAGCAGTAATCAGAGCAAAGGGTGGCTATTTTGAAGAAACTAGAATATAAAACATGTTTTCAGTTATTTCACCTTTTTTTTATTAAGTACATAACTCCACATGTGTTCATTCATAGTTTTAGTTTTAGATTTAGACTTAGACTTCCTTTTATTGTCATTCAAATTTGAACTTTGCAGTACAGATAAGAACGAAATGTTGTTGCATTAGCTCATGGTAGTGCAGGATAAAAGAGCAATAAGGTGCCTTCTGATGCCTTCGGTGACAATCTACAATGTAAATAGTCATGAAAATAAAGAAAACGCACTGTATGAGGAGAAGGTGTGTCCAAACTTTTGGCCTGTACTGTATATTAATTTTTATTTTATTTTTAAATAAAAATCTATTTTTAAAAGGGTGTACTTTGGCCATCTCCATGCAACCAGAAATAGCTTTTCTAACCTGTCCTAAAAAAAAGTTTCATTAAAATGATCATACAAAATACTACATTGCGAGAATGGGTTTGAATCCAGCATCGTGTTGAATAAACTCGTCCCCCCCAGGAATCAGAATCGTATCTTATCGTTAGGCACCCAAAGATTCCCACCCTTATTAAAAGGGTACCAGGCTATGCCAATGTGTCTGTGCAACAGGAGCACTTTAGTGTTTGCAGGAATGTGCTGCAAAAATGTTTGTCTCAAGTTGTGAACTGAATAGATCCTTAACAAGCCTTACATTTAGCATAGCAGCGTGCCAACATCCAACTCCTCTGAACGATTCCACGTGTCACAGGTGACGTCCGCGTGGACGAGAACGTCGCTCTAACGTCGATTCACACTTTGTTCCTGCGTGAACACAACCGTCTGGCCCGCCAACTGAAGAGACTGAACCCCCAGTATGACAGCGAGACCATCTACGAGGAGGCCCGCAAAATCATGGGCGCGTACACACAGGTGGGACACCCACACTCCCTTCAGACGTTAATAAACATACATCAGAGGGGTCAAACTCCTTTTTATTGAGGGCCACATAGCAGTTGTGGTTGCCCTCTGAGGGCCGCTTTTAACAATGAATAATATATGAATATACATGTATATATATATTACATTAACAATATATTATTTTACATAAGCTGCAAAAAAATAAAATACAATTTTACTTTAAAAACTGGCAGCTCAGTCACCAGAATTTTACAGTAAAAGCAGTGGGTTTTTTTTTTTACAGCTTATAAAAAAAATGTAATAAATGGAGAAACAATACCACTGTTTTTGGCAGTAAAATTCATGCAACAGAGCTGCCAGTTTTTGTTTTTACAGTAAAATCTTGTTTTAATGTTTTTTTTGTCTGTTTTTTTAATGGTGTAGTGTCTTACTGTATATAGAAAAAAACAGTACCAATGTTGACTTTACGGTAAAAAAATAAACATAGACCAGTGGTGTCAAACTCCTTTTCATTGAGGGCCACATTGCAGTTATGGTTGCTCTCAGAGGGCCGCTTTTAACAATGAGTAATATATGAATATACATGTACTGTACCAATATATTTTTTTACATAAGCTGCAAAAAAAAATTAAAAATTTTACTTCAAAAACTGGCAGCTCAGTCACCAAAATTTTACAGTAAAAGCAGTGTTTTTTTTTTACAGCATATAACAAAATAGAATAAATGGAAAAACAATACCACTGGTTTAACCTCTAAAGGCCTAGTGGCCACATGTGTGGACAGCACCTTTTAGCTCTTATTTCCAAAATTGTGTACACTACCAAATTGGGGTCTTATGGCCACTTATGTGGACACTTATACTGCCATCTGGTGGTGTCAGAAGAGTATAACACACAATGGAATTTGGAAAAAAAAAGTGTAAAAATAAGAATTAGCATGTCACTAAACATGAAGTACACGTTTGTGTACTTATGGACTAAGTACATCATATCAAAAGATGATTCTTAGTTTTTATTAGGGTCCAATAAGCCCAAATAGCAAAGCAAAAATAAAAAAAGCATGTAAACAAACAGCTTGGGCCTTAAGAAGTTAAGCGGTAAAATTCATGCAATAACAGTTTGTTTTTTTTACCGTAAAATCTTGTTTTTTTTGTTTGTTTTTTAATGTTTTAGTGTCTTACTGTATATGGAAAAAAACAGTACCAATGTTGATTTTACGGTAAAAAAAACAAACTTAGTTGGCTGAATTTAACCGTAAAATTTATTGTCAATTTTACAGTCTACAATTTGATTGATAAGTCCAGTATTTATCTTTGTTTTAACAAAAAATATTTTTGGAATACGTGATAATATAATATTTTGATTTTGATATTATGGAATTTTAAAAGATATGCAATTGCATGCAGTACATAATTTTTTATGTCAAAAGGGAAATAAATATATTTAGTAAGAAAAGATTAAGCATTTTATTAACGCATATTAATTCCAGGCCCCATAAAATAATGTGGCGGGCCAGATTTGGCCCCCGGGCCTTGAGTTTGACACCTGTGACATAGATGAAGTCCTAAATCCATAACATGTCTTGCAGGTGTTTGTGTTCCGTGATTACCTGCCACATATTGTGGGCGATGAAGCCATGCGCAGGGTGCTAGGACCTTACCCCGGTTACGACCCCAACGTGGACCCCAGTATCGCCAACGTCTTTGCCACGGCCGCCTTCCGCTTCGCTCACTTAGCCCTCCAGCCCACCTTAGCCCGCCTGGGTGCAAACTACAGAGAGGACCCTCGGTTCCCCAGTGTCCCCCTGTTCAAGGCCTTCTTCACCCCCTGGAGAATCATATTTGAGGGTGAGCTGCAAAACAAACTAACACAATCAGATTAACACGTCTGTTTGGCGTGACGTGGCAGGCCACACACCTGCACTCCAGTCCTGTAGATCACTTGTCCATAATACAAAATCCTTCTTTTTATGTTGTCTTCATGCAGGCGGCGTCGACTCGTTCCTGCGTGGTTTAGTGGGTCAACGTGCAAAACTGAACACTCAGGACAACATGATGGTGGATGCTCTGAGGGAGAGGCTCTTCCAGTTTGTGCAGCATCTGGCCTTGGACCTGGGCTCCCTCAACATGCAGAGGGCGCGAGACCACGGCATACCCGGTACGTTCCACCCACTGACGTCCTCACCGCCTGTTCCTCATACCCTCGTTGTGGTTTAGGATACAACGCCTGGCGCAGCTCCTGTGGCCTGTCCCAGCCCAGGAACCAAGCTCAGTTGGCCCAGGTCCTGAACAACACCGACCTGGCCCGCAGGCTGCTGGAACTCTACGGGACGCCTGACAACATTGACGTGTGGTTGGGGGGCGTGGCCGAGCCCTTTGTCCGCGGTGGCCGCGTGGGTCCTCTGTTCGCCTGCCTCATTGCAAACCAGTTCCAGAAGATTCGCCAGGGTGACAGGTCAGCTTCCTAGATAAATAGTAGTAATAAAAGTCAGTGTTTCCCATGAACTGCCAAGATACCTGTGGCGGTGGGGGCGTGGCTATGGGCGTGGTCACCATGACGTCATCGGGTAATTTGCATAATTTACTACAATGATATGATTTTCTCTAAAAAGGCTCAAAAAATGTATACTTACTAATTAATAATAACAGTTTTGTTTTAAACGTCCATCCATCCATCCATTTTACAATATAATTACAACACTTTATGTACATATTTATATACAGATTTGAACAATAAGTTATTCACTGAAATATATTTATTAATTGTGGTTCTTACATAAAATATATCTTATAAAATATAAAAGCTAAAATGTCTCTTAAAGCTCTGCCCCTTTAATTAGTGCATACTAAATAATTAAACTTTAGTCTACTACTACAACCATATTATTTACCAGCAACATAAAGTGAAACAGAGGCAGAGGTGTCCTGCCACAGTCAGTAACAAATAAACAGAAAACAGTAGTGGTCAAATACAAATAAGGCAACAAGAGAAGTATCCTACACTTCTCTTTTGTAAAGTAAATCTGAACAGCCTATATGGGCATCTACATCAACTATATGATTTGCCTGAGAAGCTGGACAGGACAAAAAAATAAAAATAAAAAAATATTTATATTTTTTACATTTTTTAAATTTTTTTTAATTTGTGGCGGACGTAATTCTTTCGTGGCGGGCCGCCACAAATAAATGAATATGTGGGAAACACTGAAAGTACTTGTATTAAGAACATACAACTATTATTGCTGCACTTCAGACAATAAAGAACTTGAATTTTCTAAAAAGTGAAATAATAATTCACACTGTCCAAACTGTTAATGTGGTACTTTCCTAACACTGTCAACCAGGGTTGTCTTAAGTTTTAAACTTTTTCTTTTATTATTGCGTAAAATGTATTCATTATTATCCCTTACGCAACCTTACGATTGACCGTACACCAGGGATCTCCAACCTTTTTTCTTCTAAGACACAGGTGTCAAACTCAAGGCCCAGGGGCCAAATCTGTCAAGTCAAGTCAACTTTATTTATATAGCACGTTTACAACAACTTTTAAATTGAACCAAAGTGCTTTACAGGTTAAAAAAGCATAGAGCAAAAAACAAACAAAGAACATAAACAATGAATGAGCAGAACAAGATAGTGTAAAAGCAATACGGCAAAAGGGGTCGAATAAAAAGTAAAAATTTGCTAAATAAAAACAATAATAACAAAATAAAATCTGGCCCGCCACATTATTTTATTTGGCCCGCGTAAGCCTGGAAATAATATGCGTTAATAAAATGCTTAATCTTTTCTTACTAAATATATTTGTTCTTTCCCTTTTGACATAACAAATCATGTACTGCATGCAATTGCATACCTTTTAAAACTCAATATTATCAAAATCTAAATATATTATAATGTATTTCAAAAATATTTTTTGTTAAAATAAAGATAAATACTGTACTTAAATATAAATAAAGCACACATAAAACAAGTTACATAGAATCAACTAAACTTGCAACAGAGGGGAGGGAGTGGGAGCTACGGAGGTCGGCTGCTGCTCTATAAGCGCTACTCAGCCGTCCATTGCCCCTAATCTGAGCCGAGGATGTCGTTGTGGCTTGTGCAGCCCTTTGAGACACTCGTGATTTAGGGCTATATAAGAAAACATTGATTGATTGATAAGGGGAATCAAGCTCCAGCCAAAATAAAAAGCACCAAGGAAGGCAATGACAGAAAACACAGCAAGATAAATAACAAAGTCCTAACTGTCAAGTGGGATCATAACACCAACACTCTTTTCTTGGAAAGGTTGTGGTACGAGAACCCGGGCGTTTTCACCGCCAGACAGCGAGCCGCCCTCTCCACCGCCACTCTGTCCAGGATCATCTGCGACAATACGGGCATCACGGCCGTCCCCAGAGACGCCTTCAGCGTTATCAACCGTCGAAACCGTCTGGTCCGCTGCGCCAACGTGCGGCAGCTCAACCTGGGAGCGTGGCGAGAGAGGCGCTGCACAGATTTCTTAGGTGAGAACATCGACATCTTTTCAAACACCACACGCACATTCAGATGTGTCCTAGTTTGCTGGGAGCTTCTCCACTCCAAATTCATTCTGTGTTATGGTTTATTTGTACAGAAAACGGTTTCTGTCCTGAAGATGATGAGACACAGGTCAGTGATCCCCTTCTTAAAGTGCACATTTACATCCTCTGATATAACTGACTTTAATCCTGACATCTTTCTTAACATGCAGGACACACTGGATGTGGAGTTTCCCGACGACGACCTGGATAACGAGGTAGTTACAGTATCACATGATACTTTTTCCTCAACAGGCTCGAGGAACGCATATTGCTCTTAGAACATCATCTAAAAGTCCATTTAGCATAATAAAGGAGATTTTTTTATTACAAAACAGATATTAGGATGAGTCAAAAACAAGCTGCTAGACTACAGAATTTGCTCTCTTGTTATTTGAATATAAAAAAAAAAAATCTCATTACACTCTTTCTGCAGGCCAGCTACTTTTCAATTGACCAAGTGGAGGGGATCTGCTTCATTCATATATATCATTTATATTGATTTATTTATGAAAGATTTGTCAGGTTCAAACACTGATGACATCTATTAAACAGACAAAGAAGCAAGGAATTAAACAGAGACAGAATTCAATTTGGCTCAATGGGGAGAAACGTGTAGACCTGTACCCTTATACAGTGTCCCACCACGCTCTGACCAAAGATTGTACGCCTCCTCTTTTATTTGGACTTTCCCTGATTACATGGCAACAGCTGTTTCTAAAGGGACGGGGGTCGTAAACAGCCGCTGCTTTTGGTCACAAAACAGTTCAAAGAAAAGGTGCCTGGAGGTGGGGTCAGGTCCTGTTTTTTCTCCGCTTTGTAGATCCCGGCTCAAGACAAAATCTTCCTGTGGCTTACAATACATCAAAGAAACCCACACCTTCATGTCGCTTCCCATCCTATCCATTTCATCCAGTAAACAATATCATTTGAATAGAAAATACATGACATATTGTCAGGTTCAAACACTGATGACATCTATTAAACAGACAAAGAAGCAAGGAATTAAACAGAGACAGAATTCAATTTGGCTCAATGGGGAGAAACGTGTAGACCTGTACCCTTATGCAGTGTCCCACCACGCTCTGACCAAAGATTGTACGCCTCCTCTTTTATTTGGACTTTCCCTGATTACATGGCAACAGCTGTTTATAAAGGGACGGGGGTCATAAACCGCCGCTGCCTTTGGTCACAAAACAGTTCAAAGAAAAGATGGTCACATGGTCCCACTAAAGTTGGAGTCATTTCAGTGGCCTAGTGGTTAGAGTGTCCGCCTGAGATTGGTTGGTTGTGAGTTCAAACCCCGGCCGAGTCATACCAAAGTCTATAAAAATGGGACCCAGGAATGGCACTCAGCATCAAAGGTTGGAATTGGGGGTTAAATCGGCAAAAATGATTCCCGGGCGCGGCCACCGCTGCTGCCCACTGCTCCCCTCACCTCCCAGGTGGTGATCAAGGGTGATGGGTCAAATGCAGAGAATAATTTCGCCACACCTAGCGTGTGTGTGTGACATCATTGCTACTTTAACTTTAACTTAAATTTCACCGCTTGTTTCCCTGCAGATTCCTGACAGCCAGTTGCCCTAAGAGGCCCCGCCCACTCAGCATCAACAATCTGCCCTTGCCGCCAAACCCATCGATCATCTTTCGTCTCCCCTTCCATCTTTCTGTCTCCGTGCTAAACGTGTAGCTTCTGGCGTGGGGTTTTTCTTTCCGATTCCCCCACGCTAACTGACACTTCCACTTCCACCTCCCCTCCACACCACGTGTACGCCAGCGGCTGACAATGACGCGCGCAGAAACATTTGTAAAGCATGTCCTCCCTCCTGTTACAGCTGCTGCTTGTCTTGTTTACCAGTATTATGATTATTTATGTCGTGACCACATGTGGGCGCCACTTGAAAGCTTTGCTTGTTTTATTGCATCTTTTTCATCTGCACTCAATAAAAAGTGAAATGTACGCCGGAGTGGCTCAATGTTTTTATTCTGCCGTCATTCATTTGCCGACTGAGTACATTTTTGAGGAACAGGTTGTAATATGTCGGTTTTTGTCTTGTTTCAGATATAAAGACAAGCGTGTACAAATACAGATAAGAGGTAGGACTTGTTGTTCTTAAATCTTGCATGCAATAATGTAGAATGTCCACTAGATGGTGCTGTCTGTTCTATTTTCAACATTGGGACTTCATTTCCATTTAAATACATTCACTGCAAAAACTGAAATCTAAATAAGATGAAATATCTCAAATAAGGGTGATGTTTGCTTATTTTCTGTCTGATAAAATATTTCTTCTCACTAAGCAGATTTTATGTTAGTGTTTTACTTGTTTTAAGTGTTTTGGTCCTAAATGATCTCAGTAAGATATTACAGCTTGTTGCTGAGATTTGATGACCTATATTGAGTAAAACATGCTTGAAACTAGAACATCAACTGTTGCAAAGCTGTGTCATCAACACTCACAAGTATAAAACTACTTTTTTAAAGTAATCATTTCTTATTTCAAGCATGAACAAAAAAAATCATGACTTTGACACAATTGTGTCTCGTAATTAAAACAGATGACAGCCAAATGGACTTTGCGGTTTTATTTTCAATGAAGCTAGAGAAAATACGTACTCATATAGTAGTACAGTCGGCACAGTACAGTTAAGGGACAGTTAATATTTAAACATGTGACATTTCTAACTATTTTGAACAGAAATAGTTCATGCACATTCAGGTAAATTATTCAAAATGACAATTAAAAAAAATTTGGATGGGGGCCGGGCAATATATATATATATATATATATATATATATATATATATATATATATATATATATATATATATATACACTACCGTTCAAAAGTTTGGGGCCACCCAAACAATTTTGTGGAATAGCCTTCATTTCTAAGAACAAGAATAGACTGTCGAGTTTCAGATGAAAGTTCTCTTTTTCTGGCCATTTTGAGCGTTTAATTGACCCCACAAATGTGATGCTCCAGAAACTCAATCTGCTCAAAGGAAGGTCAGTTTTGTAGCTTCTGTAACGAGCTAAACTGTTTTCAGATGTGTGAACATGATTGCACAAGGGTTTTCTAGTCATCAATTAGCCTTCTGAGCCAATGAGCAAACACATTGTACCATCAGAACACTGGAGTGATAGTTGCTGGAAATGGGCCTCTATACACCTATGTAGATATTGCACCAAAAACCAGACATTTGCAGCTAGAATAGTCATTTACCACATTAGCAATGTATAGAGTGTATTTCTTTAAAGTTAAGACTAGTTTAAAGTTATCTTCATTGAAAAGTACAGTGCTTTTCCTTCAAAAATAAGGACATTTCAATGTGACCCCAAACTTTTGAACGGTAGTATATATATATATATATATATATATATATATATATATATATATATATATATATATATATATATATATATATATATATACACATATAGCGACTAGTACACTGAAAAAGTCAGTGTTCGAAAACAAGAATAAAAAATACAAAAATTAGGGGTATTTTATTTGAACTAAGCAAAATTATCTGCCAATAGAACAAGAAAATTTGGCTTGTCAAGACTTTCCAAAACAAGTAAAACTAACTAACCTCAATGAACCCAAAAATACCTTAAAATAAGTATATTCTCACTAATAACAAGTGTACTACTATACGAGTACGTATTTTCTCTAGTTTCATTTAAAATAAAACAGCAAAGTCCATTTGACTGTCATCTGTTTTAATTATGAGACACAATTGTGTCAAAGTCATGATTTTTTTTTTTTACATGCTTAAAATAAGAAATTATTACTTTAAAAAAGTAGTTTTAAACTACTTTTTTAAAGTAATAATAATAATTATGAGACACAATTGTGTCAAAGTCATGATTTTTTTTTTTCATGCTTGAAGTAAGAAATTATTACTTTAAAAAAGTAGTTTTAAACTACTTTTTTAAAGTAGTTGATAAAGTAAAAAAAATATTACTTTAAAAAAGTAGTTTTAAACTACTTTTTTTAAAGTAATAATTTATTATTTTAAGCATGTAAAAAAAAAAATCATGACTTTGACACAATTGTGTCTCATAATTAAAACAGATGACAGCCAAATGGACTTTGCTGTTTTATTTTCAATGAAACAATCAAAAATACGTACTCATATAGTAGTACAGTTGTTATTAGTAAGGATATACTTATTTTAAGGTATTTTTGGGTTCATTGAGGTTAGCTAATTTTACTTGTTTTGGAAAGTCTTGACAAGACAAATTTTCTTGTTCTATTGGCAGATAATTTTGCTTAGTTCAAATAAAATACCTCAAATTTTTGTATTTTTATTCTTGTTTTCGAACACTGACTTTTTGCAGTGTACTAGTCGCTATATGTATGTATATATATATATATATATATATATATATATATATATATATATATATATATATATACAGCCCGGCCCCCAGCCACATTTTTTTTTATTGTCATTTTGAATAATTTACCTGAATGTTCATGAACTATTTCTGTTCAAAATAGTTAGAAATGTCACATGTTTAAATGTTTAAATATTAACTGTCCCTTAACTGTACTGTCCCTTAACTGTACTACTATATGAGTACGTATTTTCTCTAGTTTCATTGAAAATAAAACAGCAAAGTCCATTTGGCTGTCATCTGTTTTAATTATGAGACACAATTGTGCCAAAATCATGATTTTTTTTTTTTTACATGCTTAAAATAAGAAATTATTACTTTAAAAAAGTAGTTTTAACCTTGTGAGTGTTGATGACACAGCTTTGCAACAGTTGATATTCTAGTTTCAAGCATGTTTTACTCAATATAGGTCATCAAATCTCAGCTACAAGCTGTAATATCTTACTGAGATCATTTAGGACCAAAACACTTAAAACAAGTAAAACACTCTAACATAAAATCTGCTTAGTGAGAAGAATTATCTTATCAGACAAAAAATAAGCAAATATCACCCTTATTTGAGATATTTCATCTTACTTAGATTACAGTTTTTGCAGTGTAGACCCCGAGACTAACAAGCAGTTGCCTTGTTGCCTTTCCATTAAGAAAAAATAAACTAATTTTTAGTGTAAGTTTGCTGGTTTCAAGAAATGTAATGCCGGGCGCATATCATTATGTCAAGATAATGGCACTAGCATTTACTTAATTTAAGAATATTTTTCAACATATTGAGCAAAAAGGTCTCTTTTTTTTTTTCTATCAAAAAAAGTGCACTTGTTATTAGTGAGAATATACTTATTTTAAGGTATTTTTTTGGGTTCATTGAGGTTAGCTAATTTTACTTGTTTTGGAAAGTCTTGACAAGCCAAATGTTCTTGTTCTATTGGCAGATAATTTAGCTTAGTTCAAGTAACATACCCCTAATTTTTGTTTTTTTGTTTTTGAACCACAATTCTTAATTTATGTTATTAAAAAATATAGACATTATTGTAAACGCTTTTATTATTAACATGTAGGGCGTGGCATTGGTTCAGGGAGAAAAAAGCAACAAAAAAAAAGCAAAAGCCTCCAATACCATAGTGGAGCTGCTGTCCATTAGGACCCAAAGGAGAGTCTGTGATGCGTTCAAGACCGGGAATTATCAGTACATCATAAATAGCAGCTGACATAACTGTATCACTGCGCACAACTTGCTTCTCCCACCACATTCCTGCACTGCTGGGATGATTGGAGTGCTTTCTAATGATGTATGACGTGCTTGCATGTAGAAAGTGTGCTGGGTTGAGCCTGCACCACTCCCCCACCACCCCTGTAGGGTTTGCAAAGAGTGCCACGTAGTCCACCAGACTGTGTGTGTACGTGTGTGTGTGTGTGTGTGTGTGTGCCTGCGGTGCGGTCCCAAACACAGTGCTCCAAGAGTAATGGAAACCCAGCATTTATGAAAGAGGAGGAAATATTTGAATTATCTCTGTCTGCTACACAACTTTAGCTGAGACACTTGTGTAATATATTTAGTTTTGCAACAATGACAAGGGGGAAAAAAATAGGAGAAAAACCTTACATTTGAATAAAATGAGACAAAAAACAATATTGGAACCCTTTTAGGAGGGGAGAGTACATCCATTTGTTGTAAAGCTGTCTAGAATGACTAGAATTTAAGTTTAAAGGCCTACTGAAAGCCACTACTAGCGACCACGCAGTCTGATAGTTTATATATCAATGATGAAATCTTAACATTGCAACACATGCCAATACGGCCGGGTTAACTTATAAAGTGCAATTTTAAATTTCCCGCTAAACTTCCGCTTGAAAACGTCTATGTATGATGACGTATGCGCGTGACGTCAATGGTTGAAACGGAAGTATTCGGTCCCATTGGATCCAATACAAAAAGCTCTGTTTTCATCTCAAAATTCCACAGTATTCTGGACATCTGTGTTGGTGAATCTTTTGCAATTTGTTTAATGAACAATGGAGACTGCAAAGAAGAAAGGTGTAGATGGGATCGGTGTATTAGCGGCTGGCTGCAGCAACACAACCAGGAGGACTTTGAGATGGATAGCAGAAGTGCTAGCCGCCGACCTCACCTTGACTTCCTCCGTCTCCGGGCCGCCGACCGCATCTGTGATCGGGTGAAGTCCTTCGTCGCTCCGTCGATTGCTGGAACGCAGGTGAGCACGGGTGTTGATGAGCAGATGAGGGCTGGCTGGCGTAGGTGGAGCGCTAATGTTTTTAGCATAGCTCTGTGAGGTCCCGTTGCTAAGTTAGCTTCAATGGCGTCGTTAGCAACAGCATTGTTAAGCTTCGACAGGCTGGAAATTATTAACCGTGTAGTTACATGTCCATGGTTTAATAGTATTGTTGATCTTCTGTCCATCCTTCCAGTCAGGGGTTTATTTCTTTTGTTTCTATCTGCATTTGAGCCCGATGCTATCACGTTAGCTCCGTAGCTAAAGAGCTTCACCGATGTATTGTCGTGGAGATAAAAGTCACTGTGAATGTCCATTTCGCGTGCTCGACTCTCATTTTCAAGAGGATATAGTATCCGAGGTGGTTTGAAATACAACTCCGTGATCCACAATAGAAAAAGGAGAGAGTGTGGAATCCAATGAGACAGCTTGTACCTAAGTTACGGTCAGAGCGAAAAAAGATACGTCCTGCACTGCACTCTAGTCCTTCACTCTGACGTTCCTCATCCACGAATCTTTCATCCTCGCTCAAATTAATGGGGTAATCGTCGCTTTCTCGGTCCGAATCTCTCTCGCTGCATTGTAAACAATAGGAAAATGTGAGCAGCCCTTCCTCCTGTGACGTCACGCTACTTCCGGTAGGGGCAAGCCTTTTTTTTATCAGCGACCAAAAGTTGCGAACTTTATCGTTGTTCTCTAGTAAATCCTTTCAGCAAAAATATGGCAATATCGCGAAATGATCAAGTATGACACATAGAATGGATCTGCTATCCCCGTTTAAATAAAAAAAAAATCATTTCAGTAGGCCTTTAAGAATGTATTCTACAAAAAAAAGAGTAAGTAGAAACAATAGCATTACCAGCACTGTGAAAGAGAGCCGAGCTATCTGAAGGTCTTTAAAAAGGCTGCCCGTCTCTAATGCTTTTGTCCACCTGGTTTGCCTCGAGTTGACGGCTATCGAAACTGGAAGTCACCTCCGCGTTTTTCCATTTGCGGAAAAAAACGAGAATTTTTGAAAATATTGATACTAGCGCAATCGTCCTCGATGATATGAATAGGTCGGTGTTGGAATTTTTGGAATCGGTTGAAAAATGTTGACGTGGTAACAGTTTGAAATGGCTGTTTTCGGAATTCCTGCAATTTCGGTACGAAATAATAAATAACTTTTGTTGCCCAATCATTTTCAATGGGAAAAAATGATCTGGGTAATCTGGGATATTTTTATTTTCTTTTGGGGGGAGCTCACAATTTGTCCTGCATTATGAAGGTGTGAGAGGGCATCCGTGTCCAAAATAATCCTGTCTCATCCATATTAAACATTGTTCAGGATGATATCCCCCACCACAGTATACATTCTGTACTGTACAGCAGTGGTCCCCAACCTTTTTGTAGCTGCGGACTGGTCAATGCTTGAAAATTAGTCCCACGGGATGGGGGGAAATTTTTAATTTTTTTATTTTTTTATTTTTTTCATTAAGAAATACAATCATGTGTGCTTACGGACTGCATCCCTGCAGACTGTATTGATCTATATTGATATACAATGTATATATTGTGTTTTTTATTTTGATTTAATTTTTTTAAAAATTTTTATTTTTTTTTTAATTTCTTGTGCGGCCCGGTACCAATCAGTCCGCGGACCGGTACTGGGCCGCGGCCTGGTGGTTGGGGACCACTGCTGTACAGGACACATGGCATGAAGAAGATTGATTGACAATGGTCTACAGTCCCTTAGCCAATCAGGACGCAGAACACAATGCACATTCATACGCTGTTAAAAAAACCCACATACGACACTGTAAAAAATTACACACAAAAACAATCTGTGTAACAGCGAGGCCGTGTAAAGTGAACCGCGTTGTAGCGAGGTAGCACTGTATATAATATCATCTTTATGCGGATGATACACAAATCTATGTCCCTATGTCTTGAGGACCTAAAAGCATGGCTGGCGGTAAACTTTCTAAACTGAACTAGACGGAAATAATTTTATTTGACTCCAAAGTGAAACAGAATGCTCCCCCCAGTGACCTGGACCCCCCTGATGTCTTATTGAATACCCACAGTCACAAATCTTGGTTTTAAATTCCACAATGATTTTAAATTGGAACATCAGATTAACTCCGTTGGACGATCTAGTTTTTATCATCTAAGACAAGCATGAGAGTTGTGGGATTTGAGTCTATTTTCTTTTCTTTGATGTATTTTAACTACAAAACTCAAAAGCAGTGAAGTTGTCGCGTTGTGTAAATGGTAAACAAAAACAGAATACAATGATTTGCAAATCCTTTTCAACTTATATTCAATTGAATAGACTGCAAAGACAAGATATTTCATGTTCGAACTGGAAAACTCTGTTATTTTTTGCAAATATTAGCTCATTTGGAATGGCACGAGTGGCAAAAAAGAGTGATAAAGTTGAGGAATGCTCATCAAACACTTAGTTGGAACATCCCACAGGTGAACAGGCTAATTGGGAACAGGTGGGTGCCATGATTGGGTATAAAAGCAGTTTCAATGAAATGCTCAGTCATTCACAAACAAGGATGGGGCGAGGGTCACCACTTTGTCAACAAATGCTTGAGCAAATTGTCCAACAGTTGAAGAACAACATTTCTCAACCAGCTATTGCAAGGAATTTAGGGATTTCACCATCTACGGTCTGTAATATCATCAAAGGGTTCAGAGAATCTGGAGAAATCACTGCACGTAAGCGATGATATTACGGACCTTCGATCCCTCAGGCGGTACTGCACAAAAAAGCGACATAGGTGTGTAAAGGATATCACCACATGGGCTCAGGAACACTTCAGAAAACCACTGTCAGTAACTACAGTTGGTCGCTACATCTGTAAGTGCAAGTTAAAACTCTACTATGCAAAGCAAAAGCCATTTATCAACAACACCCAGAAACGCCGCCGGCTTCGCTGAGCCCGAGCTCATCTAAGATGGACTGATGCAAAGTGGAAAATTGTTCTGTGGTCTGACGAGTCCACATTTCAAATAGTTTTTGGAAACTGTGGACGTCGTGTCCTTCGGACCAAAGAGGAAAAGAACCATCCGGATTGTTATAGGCGCAAAGTGTAAAAGCCAGCATGTGTGATGGTATGGGGGTGTATTAGTGCCCAAGGCATGGGTAACTTACACATCTGTGAAGGCGCCATTAATGCTGAAAGGTACATACAGGTTTTGGAGCAACATATGTTGCCACCCAAGCAACGTTATCATGGACGCCCCTGCTTATTTCAGCAAGACAATGCCAAGCCACGTGTTACAACAACATGGCTTCATAGTAAAGAGTGCGGGTACTAGACTGGCCTGCCTGTAGTCCAGACCTGTCTCCCATTGAAAATGTGTGGCGCATTATGAAGCCTAAAATAGCACAACGGAGACCCCCGGACTGTTGAACAACTTAAGCTGTACATCAAGCAAGAATGGGAAAGAATTCCACCTGAGAAGCTTCAAAAATGTGTCTCCTCAGTTCCCAAACCTTTACTGAGTGTTGTTAAAAGGAAAGGTCATGTAACGCAGTGGTAAAAATGCCCCTGTGGCAACTTTTTTGCAATGTGTTGCCGCCATTAAATTCTAAGTTAATGATTATTTGCACCAAAAAAAAGTGTTTATCAGTGAGAACATGAAATATCTTGTCTTTGCAGTCTATTCAATTGAATATAAGTTGAAAAGGATTTGCAAATCATTGTTTTTATTTACCATTTACACAACGTGCCAACTTCACTGCTTTTGGGTTTTGTACTTATTCTTTTATAGTTCAATGTGTTTTATTATCGACTCTCCTAGAATGTAAGTCTCAACTTCTGTGCAGCGCTTTGTGAAAATGTTATTGTTCTTCCAAATGTGTTATATAAATAAAGTGGATTGGAAAAGAAGTGGTGTGTGTGCATGCTGAACACAGGAAAGGAAATGTGAGCCAGATGTCGACCGAGCGACCAGACTTGGAATCACTTTATTGTCAATTTAGCAGCGTGAGAGCAAGGAGAGCCACTTTCCTACTTTACTCATTTGTTTGTTATTCTTTCTCCTCCTTAGTCCTTACCGCAAAAGGGCTCTGTTGACACACTGCATTGTGGGAAGTTGTACTTTTAATAATGACTTGTCCAGACCACTGTGATATCCAAGGGTTATTACAAACGCTGGAACATTCCCCTAAAATAGCAAAGTCCTGGCAGTTTTAGACGAGGATTTTTTTTTTTTTTTTACCCAGCAGATGCTGCATCGTTTATGGACTGATGCAAGAAGGAAAGTGGGCCTACGCAAGAGCCCTGTGGAACGCCAGATGATATTTTTGTCCTGCCAGTTCTGTGAATCCATACAAATTCCTTCAGCTCAATCAAACCCCCTAAAAAAAAAAAAAGAAAAGAGTGTGGATTCCAGCAACAAAAGAAGTCGGCTAATTCCTTGCAGATGTGCGGAGGGAATGTGGCGCTGCCTGGGAGGAGAAAGTGGAGAAATGTGAGTTACGAGCAAAAAAACATCAGTGACCCGGTTCAGCTGGATCCCACTCGGCCTGTCTGACTGCGCCATGTGCTCGTGCAAAGTGTTAGTTTTTTTTTTTACAAATATCACGCTCTGAAGTGTCGGGCCAATAAAAAGCGGAATGGTTTGTAGGATTCATTCACAAGTGCGCTTTAGGTGCAGGCTCCCTTCTTGACACTCAGTCTGCAAATGTACAATTATGAGGCACAAACGTATTTTTATCATGCGCGTGTGAACGGAGTCCAAAAAGTTCTGAAGGGAAGCGTTTTTTTGGACGCGTCCGTGGCTCCATTTGGCGTGAAGTCAGGGCCACAGCTTACACAAGACGAAGTCAGGGCCACAGCTTACACAAGACGAAGTCAGGGCCACAGCTTACACAAGACCAACACGCGGCTTCACGTGACGCTGGAGGACCACGTTGTTATCTGAGAACCAGGAGGAACGCTACCGTTAACCCTTCGTAGGACACATACAGTATCACCCTCTTCTCATTTTTTGACCTGTTTTTGGGTTAGGTCTACCCCACCCCAGCAGACGCTATAGGGTGCTAAAAGAGGGCACAAATAGACTAAAAAACAGTTGTCTACAAAACGGAGCAAAACAACGAGGGAGATTGTTTTTTTTTAAATCACTTGTGGTGCTCATGGATGCAAATGCTCTGTCAATTTTGCATAATAAGGGCATTCATTAAGAAAAATTGCTGTTGAAAAAAAATGTAATATAACTTTTAATATTTTTTATTTTTAATAAAAAATAACAACTAAACATAAAATATTTAAAAAATAAAAATAAATATATATATATATATATATATATATTTTTTTTATTATTATTATTTTTTTATATATAAAAAGAAATTAAATATGCAGTAGCACTCTACATAGAAGTGTACTAAAACTGAAGTTTATTTCCTCGTAAGAAATCATGTAATCACCATTACTTCATAACCCAATGAAAAAAAAAAAAATTTTAATAAAAATTTTAATTTAAAAAATGTTTTTAATTTTAAAAAAATACAAAAATAAATATAAAATATATACAAATTAAATAAATATGCAGTAGCACTCTACATGGAAGTGTACTAAAACTGCAGTTACAGTATTTTCCTCGTAAGAAATCATTACTTCATAACACAATTTTTTTTTTAAATTATAAAATGTTTTATTTAAAAACGTTTTTTAATTAAAAGTAAAATAAAAAACTAAATGTAAAATATATATATAAAAAATAAAATAAATATGCAGTAACACTCTACATAGAAATGTACTAAAACTGAAGTTATTTTTCTCGGAAGGAATCATTTAATAGCCATTACTTCATAACACAATGAAAAAAATATATATGTATATTTTAATTTAAAAATCTGATTTAATTAAAAATAAAATAAAAAACGAAATATAAAATATATATATAAAAAAAATATATATATATACAGTAGCACTCTAAATGGAAGCTATTTTTCTCATAAGACATGTAATCGCCATTACTTCATAACACAATTTAAAAAAATGTTTACTAAAAATTGGAATAATTTTTTTTAATTAAAAAAATAAATACTAAATACAAAATACATTTCAATATATATTTTATTATTTTTATTTAAAAAATGTGTTTAATTAAAAATAAAATAAAAATGTAATATAACTTTTAATATTTTTTTATTTTTAATAAAAAATAACTAAATATAAAATATTAAATATATATATATAAAAAGAAACTAAATATGCAGTAGCACTCTGCATAGAAGTGTACAAAAACTGAAGTTATTTTCCTCGTAAGATATCATGTTTTTTTTAATAAAATTGTTAATTAAAAAAAAAAAATTAATTAAAAAAAAAAATACAAAAAATATATATATATATATACAAATTAAATAAATATGCAGCAGCACTCTACATGGAAGTGTACTAAAACTGAAGTTACAGTATTTTCCTCGTAAGAAATCATTACTTCATAACACAATTTTTTTTTAAATTTAATAAAAATTTTAATTTAAAAATGTTTTTTAATTAAAAGTAAAATAAAAAACTAAATGTAAAATATATATATATAAAATAAAATAAATATGCAGTAACACTCTACATAGAAGTGTACTTAAACTGAAGTTATTTTCCTCGTAAGAAATCATGTAATAGCCATTACTTCATAACACAATGAAAAAAAAAAAATATATATATATTTTAATTTAAAAATCTGATTTAATTAAAAATGAAATAAAAAACGAAATATAAAATATATATATATATATATATATATATATATATATATATATAAAAAGAAAATAAATATACAGTAGCACTCTAAATGGAAGCTATTTTTCTCATAAGACATGTAATCGCCATTACTTCATAACACTTTTTAAAAAAATGTTTACTAAAAATTGTAATAATTTTTTTTAATTAAAAAAATAAATACTAAATACAAAATAGATTTAAATATATATTTTATTATTTTTATTAAAAAAATGTGTTTAATTAAATTGAACCAACACTTGCTGAACTTCACAAAGCGATCGACAGCTTAGCAACTAGCAAAGCACCTGGTACTGATGGCATCCCCCCAGACCTCATCAAGCGCTGTAAAGACACCCTCCTGCAGCCTTTGCATGATGTCCTCTGCCAGTGCTGGAAAGAGGGAGCCGTGCCGCAAGACATGAGAGATGCCAAGATTGTCACCCTTTACAAAAATAAGGGTGACAGGAGCGACTGTAACAATTACAGGGGCATCTCCCTCCTGAATATCGTAGGGAAACTCTATGCCCGTGTTGTGCTTGTCCGCCTTCAAAAACTTGCTGAGCGCGTTTACCCGGAATCTCAATGCAGCTTTCGCGCCAAGCGCTCTACAGTGGACATGATATTCTCCCTACGCCAACTTCAGGAGAAATGCAGGGAACAACAGAAGCCCCTGTACATATCCTTCACCTGGTTAGCAGAGAAGGGCTCTTCAGCATCCTACCCAAGATCGGATGCCCTCCAAAGCTCCATAGCCTCATTAGATCTTTTCATGACGACATGAAGGCAACCATCCAGTATGAGGGTAGCATGTCCAACCCATTTGACATTAAGAGCGGAGTCAAGCAAGGTTGCGTCCTTGCTCCTACCCTTTTCGGCATCTTCTTTGCCCTGCTCATCAATCATGCTTTTGGGACTGCAACAGAAGGGGTATATCTACGTACCAGATCTGACGGCCGACTTTTCAACCTAGCCCGTCTTAAAGCAAGGACCAAAGTCCGTGAGGCAATCATTCGGGACATGCTCTTTGCTGATGATGCCGCCATCGTTTCACACACTGAACAAGAACTCCAGTGCCTTATGGACAGATTCTCCCAGGCCTGCAAAGACTTCGGGCTTACCATCAGCCTAAAAAAGACCAATGTGCTGAGTCAGGAAGTGGACACTCCACCAGCCATCACAATCGATGAGTACCAACTCAAAGTCGTACACCAATTTACATACCTGGGATCCACCATCAGTGACAATCTGTCCCTCGACGGTGAGATCAACAAACGTATCGGCAAAGCTGCCACAACCCTAGGGCGCCTCACGACCCGCGTCTGGGAGAACCGGAAGCTGACAACTCCTACCAAGATGGCCGTGTACAACGCCTGCATCGTCAGCACTCTTCTCTACGGCAGCGAAACATGGACAACATACTCCAAACAGGAGCGCAAACTGAACACCTTCCACATGCATCCTCGGCATCCATTGGAGTGACAAGGTGACGAATGCCCAGGTCCTGGAACGCGCTGGTCTTCCTACCATGTTCACGCTGCTCAGACAACGCAGGCTGCGTTGGCTCGGCCACGTGTGCCGTATGGAGGATGGACGTATCCCAAAGGACATCCTGTATGGCGAACTTGGCTCTGGCAAGAGATCTGTTGGCCGGCCAAAACTGCGCTTCAAAGATGTCTGCAAGCGGGACATGAAAGCCCTGGACATAAACACTGAACACTGGGAAGATGCAGCAGCTGACCGCAGCAAATGGCGCAGTGTCCTTCACAAACAGCTGAAGACTGGCGAGGAAAAGATCCAGGCCACAGCCAATGAAAAAAGAACCAAGCGGAAGACACGCACTCCTGCAGTTGCGCCTTCCAGCTACATCTGCAGTAAATGCGGCCGTGTTTGCCTCTCCCACATCGGACTCATCAGCCACAGCAGGCGTTGTCGCTGAGTTTAAACTTGACCTCTGGACTGGCGCAGTTTCCATAGTCGTTACGACTGACGGAGGCCTGAGCACTCTACATGGAAGTGTACTAAAACGAGTTATTTTCCTCGTAAGAAATCATGTAATCGCCATTACTTCATAACACAATGAAAAAAAAAGTTTTTATAAAAATGTTGATTAAAAAATGTTTTTAATTTTTTTTTTAAATACAAAAATAAATATAAAATATATACAAATTAAATAAATATGCAGTAGCACTCTACATGGAAGTGTACTAAAACAAGTTATTTTAAATCATGTAATCGCCATTACTTCATAACACAATGGGAAAAAAATACAAATTTGAATTAAAAAATGTTTTTTTTTTTAATTAAAGTAAAATAAAAAACTAAATGTAAAATATATATATAAAAAAGAAAATAAATATGCAGTAGCACTCTACATAGAAGTGTACTAAAACTGAAGCTATTTTCCTCGTAAGAAATCCTGTAATAGCCATTATTTCATAACACAATGAAAAAAAAATTATATATATATATATATATATATATATATATATATATATATAAATATACATATATTATGTAAAAAATTTTATTTAAAAAAATTTGTTTAGTTAAAAATAAAATAAAAAACGAAATATAAAATATTTACTAAAATATATACTAAAACTTAAGTTATTTTCCTCGTATGAAATCATGTAATCGCCATTACTTCATAACACAATGAAAAAAAAATTTAATACAAATTTTTATTAAAAAAAGTTTTTAATTAAAAGTAAAATAAAAAACTAAATGTAAAATATATATATATATATATATATATATATATATATATATATATATATATATATATATATATATATATATATATATATATATATATATATATATATATGCAGTAGCACTCCAAATGGAAGTGTACTAAAACTGAAGCTAATTTCCTCGTAAGAAATCATGTAATCGCCATTCATAACACAATGAAAAAAAATTGTCTCTATAAAAATATTAATTAAAAAAAATTATTTAATAAAAAAAAAAAAAATTAATATAAAATATATACAAATTATTTATTATTTATTTTTATTTTTTTATTAACAAAAACAACAACAACTAAATATAAAATATATTTACAAAAATAAATATGCAGTAGCACTCTACATGGAAGTGTACTAAAAGTGAAGCTATTTTCCTGGTAAGATATCATGTCAATCCAATTGTTGGGTCCTACACACTCAAAATTAGGAAGACAAAACATTTGATGTAGTTTTACATGCAGAAAACAATGTGAAATACGTTTAAAAAATGATGAATAAAATGTCCAAGATTTGACATCACTTTTATCTTCATTGAAGACTCTGTCACGGGTGTGCATGGTTGCGAGTGGCATGACCCCAGGATGCAGAGACACCATGCAGGGAGCAAATACCAAGAAAATAACACAGGTGGTGCAAACGGCATGAACATGAGACAAGGAATCAGCGTCCTAATTCTAATTGGTGAGGAAAATAGTGCTCAGCGACATGGGCAAAGCAAAACAGGAAGTGGAAGAAAAGTAAGCGCACCAGACAGGAAGAAACAGGAAACAAAACAAAAAACAACATCAAACCCAAGGACTCTTGTTGGTGAAGTTGTCAATGAGCTCCACCTTCATAAGTTCTTACTTGAATTGAATCATGTTTCTCCCCTTTTTTGTCAAAGTGCTGCCACTCACAACTTTCTATGGCCCAGTGGTGGATTATTTGGCAGTCGTACGCAATAAAAACAAATAAAACATACAGACTTAGTCACAAGTACCTATTGATACGTAGACAAAGGGACTAGTTTGTTTGGACATACCACAGCACATACTTTTACTGTGTTAACTCTTCCTTCCTGGCTAACGCTCTTATTTTTGCTCCACTTCCTGTTTTGGTCATGTCTCACAGTGACTTCACTACTCTTTCTGAGCGCTGTTCTCCCCCACCTGCTCTTGATTAGTGATCAGGGTACTCACGTGCCTCTGATCACTAATCCGTCAGAGTTTCTAGCATTCTAATATTACCATGCTATCTTTTACAGCTCAGCATCAAATATTTTGTTACTTGAAGAAGGATCCGTGTTAGCATGCTAACGCTGGTATGTTTTTTGTTTTTTATTTTTTGCTAATTTTGTAGGTATACCCCTCAGTCATATTCTGGTACTTGTTACATGCTAGCAATTTAAAAAAAAATTCAGGGTAATATATTTTGGTCCATGTTACAGTTAGCATTTTAGCAGGCTAACATTAGCATGCTAGCTTTTTAAGTTAATTTAGCAGGTATACACCTCAGTATCACATATTTTGGTATTTCACTGATGTTAACTGTAAGCATGCCTTGATTAGCATGTTAGCATAGTACTGTTAGCATGCTATCTTTTTTTTTATAGCTATTTTTGCTCATATTTTCTGTTCCTCGACACTATCTGGAGTTAGCATTTCAGCAGGCTAACATTAGCATGCTAGCTTTTTAAGTTAATTTAGCAGGTATACACCTCAGTATCACATATTTTGGTATTTCACTGATGTTAACTGTAAGCATGCCTTGATTAGCATGTTAGCATAGTACTGCTAGCATGCTATCTTTTTTTTATAGCTATTTTTGCTCATATTTTCTGTTCCTCGACACTATCTGGAGTTAGCATTTCAGCAGGCTAACATTAGCATGCTAGCTTTTTAAGTTAATTTAGCAGGTATACACCTCAGTATCACATATTTTGGTATTTCACTGATGTTAACTGTAAGCATGCCTTGATTAGCATGTTAGCATAGTACTGTTAGCATGCTATCTTTTTTTTTATAGCTATTTTTGCTCATATTTTCTGTTCCTTGACAACTGTTAGCTTTACAGTCCAACTTTGGCTTGCCAGCTTTCACCAGAAATTATATTTTCTGGTTCTTTGAAAACTTTTTTTATATATTGTACCAAAATGGCCCCCGCATCCTTTGATTTGTCAGTTTGTGGCCCTCGGGGGGAAAAGTTTGCGACTAATGTTCACTGTGTGCCTTACGTTAGTATGTTAGTTTTCTTTAGCTATTTTGGTAGGCATACCCCTAAGTCATATTTTTTGTACTTAAGCAATTTTTTCAGATGCACACATCAGAGTAATATATTTTGCTCCTCGACTCATGTTACAGTTAGCATTGTAGCACGCTAACATTAGCATGCTAGCTTTTTAAGTCAATTTAGCAGGTATACACCTCAGTATCACATATTTTGGTATTTCACTGATGTTAACTGTAAGCATGCCTTGATTAGCATGTTAGCATTGTACTGTTAGCATGCTATCTTTTTTTTTTAGCTATTTTTGCTCATATTTTCTGTTCCTCGACACTATCTGGCCATCGCTAACTGTTAGCTTTTCAGTCCAACTTTGGCTTGCCAGCCTTCACTAGAAATTATATTTTCTGGTTCTTTGAAAACTTTTTTTATATATTGCACCAAAATGGCCCCCGCATCCTTTGATTTGTCAGTTTGTGGCCCTCGGGGGGAAAAGTTTGCGACTAATGTTCACTGTGTGCCTTACGTTAGTATGTTAGTTTTCTTTAGCTATTTTTGTAGGCAACAAACATTGGTCAAAAAGTTTCTATCTAGCAAAACTGGTCATTTTCTGCCATTCAAACCAGACCAAAACCCACTTTGTCATCTGTCATATTGCTCTTTCTGACTTGCACCAACACACCCACTTAAGGCACGTAGCCAGTGATGCGTTTACAGACACACAAAAAGTCGGACAACTCCAACATCACACATAATGTGTCATTCCAGGTCGTTAAACTAGGATTTACCAATCAAATGTGTGCTCATTCTACTGTCATTTATTAAGAATCTTAATTTATAAATATTAATCATTAAGTTATATTATTTTAAAGAAATACTCATAAAAAGATTTCTGCTCCGCTGCTCCCAGTCTGTGGAACTCTCTCCCTGACCACCTGAGGGCACCACAGACTGTGGATGCTTTTTAAAAAAGGCTTAAAAACCCTTCTTTTTAAAAAAGCCTCTTTTTTTTTTTTTTAGATATATGCGTGCCAGTTCTAGCTATTAGGCTGTTCTAGTTTTTATTTGTATTTATTTTATTTATTATCTTTTTATTTTTATTTTATTTCATTATTACACGGTAGCACTTTGAGGTTGTTTGCTCAATGTAAAGTGATTTTACAAATAAAATCCATTATTATTATTAGGGATGTCCGATAATGGCTTTTTGCCGATATCCGATATGCCGATATTGTCCAACTCTTTAATTACCGATACCGATATCAACCGATACCGATATCAACCGATATATACAGTCGTATAATTAACACATTATTATAAAATTAAATTAAATTAAATTAAAAAAATAAGATAAATAAATAAAATAAGATAAATAAATTAAAAACATTTTCTTGAATAAAAAAGAAAGTAAAACAATATAAAAACAGTTACATAGAAACTAGTAATTAATGAAAATTTGTCAAATTAACTGTTAAAGGTTAGTATTATTAGTGGACCAGCAGCACGCACAATCATGTGTGCTTACGGACTGTATCCCTTGCAGACTGTATTGATATATATTGATATATAATGTAGGAACCACAATATTAATAACAGAAAGAAACAACCCTTTTGTGTGAATGAGTGTAAATGGGGGAGGGAGGTTTTTTGGGTTGGTGCACTAATTGTAAGTGTATCTTGTGTTTTTTATGTTGATTTAATTAAAAAAACAAAAAAACACAAAAAAAACCCGATACAGATAATAAAAAAACCGATACCGATAATTTCCGATATTACATTTTAACACATTTATCGGCCGATAATATCGGCAGACCTATATTATCGGACATCTCTAATTATTATTATATTTTACAAACAGAAAGTTAGAGGAACGTACACATGATCCCACGTTTACATCTCATTGTGCAACATGTGAATGTTTTCATAGGAACTAAATGCGAAATCTGACAGGGGTACAAACTATTTCCAAAGAAGACACCCAATACTAGTACACAGCTCGTGAAAAACAATATGTTATTGTCAACGTAAGTGGGCCAAAACACTTATATTAGAAAATAATCTCAAGGAAATTACTTCTGTCATTTGATTGTAATAATAATAAATGTAAGTTGTTATTGAGTCAGGTTTGGGACAGGTGTGCAGCAGGTGTGGCCACAGTGTCGGATGTCGCTCACATTTTTTACGTACGCTCTCACTCATGAACCATCAAAGGCAACATTGGGTACTACCGTGCTAATAAAGTCCGTACTGCAAGCCTTAACTCTAAAAGTCCGTAAACAAGCCATTTTATTTGATTTTTTTCTGGGGGAAAAAAAACCGCCACGGAAATTAACGATTTGGCAGAAAAGCTGTGGGTTTTCGCAAGCTGGTTTGAAGGTGGCCTCAAGATGGCGGGGGACACCACAGCCGGGGCGCCAATAGGCGAGCGGTAAATGAGTGAATGTTAATGTCTTGCAGGTGCTCGTTGCAAGCGCAGCTCTTCAACTTGCTTCCTTGCCACTGGCTTCCTTTTTGCCTTTTTATCAAAACCATCAAGCAGGCCGCTTTGAGGGGGGGGGGAAAAAAGGTCCTCTGGACGCGTGCAGACATTTTGTAGGGATCACGTGAAGACCAGAGGGAGTTCTGAGGAAGAATGAACAACAAAGTGGAGATGCACTATATTGCCAAAAGTATTTGGCCACCTGCCTTGACTCACATATGAACTTAGAGTGCCTTCAATATGATGAGGGGCCACCTTTTGCAGCTTCAACTCTTCCGGGAAGGCTGTCCACAAGGTTGCGGAGTGTCCATCCATCCATCTTCCGCTTATCCGAGGTCGGGTCGCGGGGGCAGCAGCCTAAGCAGGGAAGCCTAGACTTCCCTCTCCCCAGGCACTTCGTCCAGCTCCTCCCGGGGATCCCCGAGGCGTTCCCAGGCCAGCCGGGAGACATAGTCTTCCCAACGTGTCCTGGGTCTTCCCCGTGGCCTCCTACCGGTCGGACGTGCCCGAAACACCTCCCTAGGGAGGCGTTCGGGTGGCATCCTGACCAGATGCCCCAACTACTTCATCTGGTTCCTCTCCATGTGGAGAAAAGATAGCGGGCCTGAATGTAAACAAATGCCATGGGTGGATCTGCACCTGACATCCACTGTAATGATACCAAGCACAAGAGCGTATCTGGTCGACACTACGATATTTTTTATCGTCACAAAATCTTTTTTCCTTTTAAAAAAAAAAAAAATCATATTGTTTATAAAGTCAGGAAACACGTCCCTGGACACTTTGACTGTAACAACGTGGTATCAGATCGATACCTACATTTGTGGTATCATCCAAAACTAATGTAAAGTATCCAAACAAGAGAAGAATAAGTGATTATTACATTTTAACAGAAGTGTAGATAGAACATGCTGAAACGGAAAGAAAGCAGATATTAACAGTAAATGATCAAGTAGATTAATAATCATTTTTTACTGTTTGTCCCTCATAAAGTTGACAAAATAACAGAATGATAAATGACACAATATGTTACTGCATACGTCAGCAGACTAATTAAGAGCCTTTGTTTGTTTACTTACTACTAAAAGACAAGTTGTCTAGTATGGTCACTATTTTATTTAAGGACACAATTGCAATAATAAACATATGTTTCATGTACCCTAAGATTTTTAGTTAAAATCAAGCCAATAATGCCATTTTTTGTGGTTCCCTTTATCTAGAAAAGTATTGAAAATTAACATAAAACACTTTGGTACCGGTACCGTTTTTTTTTTTCTATTTATTTATTTACTATCTGTTCATATTCTTTTTTTAATAATTATTATTATTATTTTTATTTAAAAAAATGTATTTACTTGTGTGGAGAATGCATATATGTTTAAAAGTTCTTTCTGTACTCATAGTCATGTTTAAAACAGCTAGTGTTTTTCCATTTGTACTCTTTCTATTTTTGTATCTTATGTCCGCGAGTAAACTCTGTGTGTTACCTTGAAGGCTTGCACTGTAGGAGATGGAATACTCCCTTTTGTCTTATCTGTAGTAGAACAATGAGGCCGTGTTCCTTTCCAGACAGGTGGGGGCTTTCTTCTTGTGCAAGAAGTTGGCTCTTCCGTTTGAGTGTCAGATCAACTAGAGTAGCCGATATGAATGTATTGGTTAAGCTGATCTCCTGAAATTTGCAGTAAAACTTGATAATATTCCTATTCTGTCTTGGTGATCCTTCTTACTCAGCATATATGTCATCGAAAGAACTTGGGATTGACCAGTAATTTAGATTCTAGAAGAGCTGGTCGACGCAACACTTATTATTATTTTTATTTATTTATTTATTTTTGCTGTTTTTCTCTTTTTCTTTTTTTGGGGGGCAAGAGGTTGGGATATAAACCAAAAAAATACTATTTTGACATTTAGGGCAGACAATAGGTGTATGCAAATATGATGTAATGGATAGGAATGTCTGATTCTGGATGTCAATAAAAACTAACCTAAAAAAAAAAAAGGGAAAAAAGACCCCAAAAAAATTCTTGTAATCAGACAATATTTTCGGTATATTAGATGTATATTTTACCTTGGTAAAAAATTCCATCTAATATTTCAAAAATATTGTCTGATTACAAGAAAATGTGCATGAATAAGAAGACATAATGAACCTTCTTGAGCAAGAACCGAGGGAGTTCCACATCCTGTTCCCCCGTCTGGTGAGCAATGAAGTTAAAAACTACTGACCATTGGCAAGCGGCGAGGCAGGCTGGCGACCACACAGGCTGGCTTACAAAATGTCATTTCTCCATGTGCAATAACAAATACAACTCTTGTCGATTGGTAAGACGTTGCATAAAACCAAGATTATGATCCTGTGGTCGCTTGTGTAGATTCCTGCTTGTTTTCTGTCCAGAGGAAAATGAGAGGCTGTGAGGTTTCCCAAGCTTCGCATTATAGCTGTGGATCTGTCACGGGGTTTCATGCAGAGAAGTTCAACGTGGCCTCTGTGAACGCGGAGACGCGGGACAAAAAGCGGTGATAAAAGTAGAAAGGTCTTGATGGCGGTGTAAAGAAAGGTGCACACGTGGTCTGGAGTTGATCAATGAGTTGTTTTGTCGTGACAAAGTAACTCGGCCCGCATGGATTATTCCTCTCTTTGTGACTTCTGCTTCTACTTCAGTCCCGCCTTCCTCTCAGTCTCTTGCTTTTTTAGGATAGATCTTTATTCTTATTGCACAAGTACAACAAAACTTTGTTTTCAGCACAAACCCGTTCAGGATTAGACAAACAAACAGTGTACAGCAGGGGTGTCCAAACTTTTCCCGCTGAGGGCCGCACACTGAAATATCAAAGCAAGCGGGGGCCATTTTGATATTTTTTATTTTAAAAACCAATACAATATATGTATAAAAAATATACATTTAGGCCTCCACTCAGGCTTGAGGGTTTAGGTACAAAAAAATATTTAAAATGTGTCATTATTTAGTATTATTATTATTATCCAAGGTTTAAATCTCCAGATCCACATTAGGTCTATCTGTCAATATAAAGTGTTTTTTTTTTTAAAGATTTACGAGGTATGCTCTTTTTGTCAAAGAAAACCCTGTTTTTTTATGGAAAAAACACAAAATATGCAATATTTTCCCCCAATAACATTTTAAAGTGGAATATTTGAGATTATATAATAATTGGAGCTCATAGCATAACTCATAACAACATTGATTCATTATTATTTTTTGAGCAATGACACTTAAAAAAAAAAAAAAGTCCCACTATTATTATTGGGTATCAGTAAAGTATTAAAAATAAATCATCCTTTTTTTTTTTTTTTTAACACAATAGTCTCAAGATCAACTTCAGAGCCATCCGTCAATTATAACTTTTATTGTTGTTTATGTTTATTGTTTGTTTGTTTTATGCCCATGTTTAAAAAAAACAGCTTAGTTTTTTATATGGCAAACACAAAATATGCAATATTTTCCCCCAATAACATTTTAAAGTGGAATATTTGAGATTATATAATAATGGGAGCTCATAGCGTAACTCATAACAACATTGATTCATTATTATTTTTTGAGCAATGACACTTAAAAAAAATAAAATAAAAAAAAGTCCCACTAATATTATTGGGGATCAGTAAAGTATTAAAAATAAATCATACATTTTTTTATTTTTTTTTAACACAATAGTCTCAAGATCAACTTCAGATCCATCCGTCAATTATAACTTTTATTGTTGTTTATGTTTATTGTTTGTTCGTTTTAGGCCCTTGTTTGAAAAAAAACAGCTTAGTTTTTTATATGGCAAACACAAAATATGCAATATTTTCCCCCAATAACATTTTAAAGTGGAATATTTGAGATTATATAATAATTGGAGCTCATAGCATAACTCATAACAACATTGATACATTATTATTTTTTGAGCAATGACACTTAAAAAAAAAAAAAAAAAAAAAAAAAAAAGTCCCACTATTATTATTGGGGATCAGTAAAGTATTACAAATAAATCATACATTTTTTTTTTTTTTTTTAACACAATAGTCTCAAGATCAACTTCAGATCCATCCGTCAATTATAACTTATTGTTGTTTATGTTTTTTGTTTGTTCGTTTTAGGCCCTTGTTTAAAAAAAACAGCTTAGTTTTTTATATGGCAAACACAAAATATGCAACATTTTCCCCAAAAAATGTCTCAAAGTGGAATATTTAATGTGGCGTAATTGGAGCCGTGAATAAGTCAATAATTCATAATGACACTGATTTTGATTCATTATTATTTTTTAAAGAAAGAAACAGCCTGCATGGCAGCTTTGTGTTATTAGAGTAAACATTGAAATATTTTATTGTTATATTTCACCCGTTTGCTCTTTTATACCACTTTTTATGTTTTTAATTTTTTTAATCATATTTTTAGAATGTGCCACGGGGCCGTTAAAATATTACCCGCGGGCCGCAAATGGTCCCCGGGCCGCACTTTGGACACCCCTGGTGTACAGGGTTACAGAACAGGAACGCTGATGGGTCGCCACAAGGCGCCCCGTAAAAGATGGGAAAAAATGTAAAACGAGTAAAAAAATACAATCTAGACTGGGGGCCCAGTCTGGAGTGGGAAAAACCTCCATAGCAAAGCACATATACATATTACAACGTACATCTCCAGATATCTAGCAACAGAGGGGAGGGGAGTGCGGGGTCATGGTAGCAGGCCGCAGCTCTCAGGCGCTGGCCATCCTTTCATCACCCCTATGGGATTTGCGTCGAGGGCGTTGGATTGGATTGTGTGTAAGCCTGCAATGTGTCTCTGTTCCGCGGTCTTGATGTGGTGCAGTCGCTAGTCCAAAGTCAACAACAACAGGTGTGTGTCCATGAGAGACAAGAAGGGAGTTTGTTGTGTCTTCGCCGCACTGTCCTTCGGGAGAGTCTCCAAGCCAGGGAAACAATCCAACTTACAATGTGTTGTATACGAGTGAAAATAAAATTTGCTTTTCACTCTAAATTGTCTTTGACTGGTCCTCAAAATTCATCCTGTGGGGCAGACAGTCCGATGTGATCCATATCACAAAGTGTCCACAGTTCTTCTCGTATCCTCCGTGGCAGCTTTGGGGTACTTTGAAGACTGCCAGCAAAATGTCATTGATGATGTTGATCCAACAATAATGTATGCATGTGCTCCTACAGCCTGTTGATGAGCACCAAACATGAATGGAAAACGGCCTTCCCCAGGCTTCGCTACACCTCCTGAAACAAAACCCGGAGCTCCTCCAACAGTCGCCACACACCGGGAGCTGTAAGTGTCCTCATTTTGTTTGTCTTCTACACGCAGGCCAACCTGGAACAGTTGCTGTTAAAATGTGTGCAAGGTTAGCACGTTAGCTCAAATAGCTACGCTAACGTTTGTGTCCTCCTGTCCCGCCCCATCATAGCCTCCTAAGACCCCAACTCCTGTATGACATGTGCAAACCCCGTTTCCATATGAGTTGGGAAATGGTGTTAGATGTAAATATAAACGGAATACAATGATTTGCAAATCATTTTCAAGCCATATTCAGTTGAATGTGCTACAAAGACAACATATTTGATGTTCAAACTCATACATTTTATTTATTTTTTGGCAAATAATAATTAACTTAGCATTTCATGGCTGCAACACGTGCCAAAGTAGTTGGGAAAGGGCATGTTCACCACTGTGTTACATGGCCTTTCCTTTTAACAACACTCAGTAAAGGTTTGGGAACTGAGGAGACACATTTTTGAAGCTTCTCAGGTGGAATTCTTTCCCATTCTTGCTTGATGTACAGCTTAAGTTGTTCAACAGTCCGGGGGTCTCCCTTGTGCTATTTTAGGCTTCACACATTTTCAATGGGAGACAGGTCTGGACTACAGGCAGGCCAGTCTAGTACCCGCACTCTTTTACTATGAAGCCACGTTGATGTAACACGTGGCTTGGCATTGTCTCGCTGAAATAAGCAGGGGCGTCCATGGTAACGTTGCTTACACATGTTGCTCCAAAACCTGTATGTACCTTTCAGCATTAATGGCGCCTTCACAGATGTGTAAGTTACCCATGTCTTGGGCACTAATACACCCCCATACCATCACACATGCTGGCTTTTACACTTTGCGCCTATAACAATCCGGATGGTTCTTTTCCTCTTCGGTCCGGAGGACACGACGTCCACAGTTTCCAAAAACAATTTGAAATGTGGACTCGTCAGACCACCGAACACTTTTCCACTTTGTTTTAGTCCATCTTAGATGAGCTCGGGCCCAGCGAAGCCGACGGCGTTTCTGGGTGTTGTTGATAAACGGTTTTCGCCTTGCATAGGAGAGTTTTAACTTGCACTTACAGATGTAGCGACCAACTGTAGTTACTGACAGTGGGTTTCTGAAGTGCAGTCCATCTTAGATAAGTTCGGACCCAGCGAAGCTAGCGGCATTTCTGGGTGTTGTTGATAAATGGCTTTTACTTTGCATGGTACATTTTAACTTGCACTTACAGATGTAGCGACGAATTGCAGTTACTGACAGTGGTTTTCTGAAGTGTTCCTGAGCCCATGTGGTGATATCCTTTACACACCGATGTCGCTTGTTGATGCAGAACAGCCTGAGGGATGGAAGGTCACGGGCTTAGCTGCTTACGTGCAGTGATTTCTCCAGATTCTCTGAACCCTTTGATGATATTACGAAGTTTGTTCTCCCGGGATGCAAACGGACTTTTCCGGACAAGGCGTGAAGGTAGCAACATGATTTAATCTCGACTCTCAAATAGGTACAAACAAAAAGGCGCACACAACTTAGCGCAGGACACAAAAGCTAACACTTAGCATAAACTATGGACAGGGCAAAAAGTCACCAACCGTGGCATGAACACACCAAACTTACTTGGCAAGGCATGAAGCAAACAATGGCGTGACACAAGCAATGACGCCAGCCGACTGACAGGTGAAGACAGGCTTAAATACTGGTCTCTTGACGAGAGACAGGTGTGTCCCCAACGCAAGAGGCAGGTGAAAATCATAAGTCGTCATGGAAACTAAAACAAACAAGGGTGCACCAAAACAGGAACTATGGAGTCTTAACACTAACAGAAAATAACAAAAACATGATCCAGACCACAGATCATGACAAACACATGGCACACTGACGAAGCTTAACCTATAGTTACTATAACAATCTACAAGGTTAATACAGTTCGCTTCTCTTTCTTCCCCTTCATTTATCTTTTGTATTTCAAGTTATCATTACATATATGTATTGTTGCATTCGAAACAACTGTATTGTTGATAATAGAGGTACATTATTGTTATTATTCATGATCAATAGTGATATTTCTATTGGTATTTGTATTGCTCCATTTGTAGTGTAATAATGCTCATTGTCATTTCTGTATTGTTAATATGTATTTCAATAACTGCTTCTTTGCTATCACTTTTACTATATTTGTACATATCCTATTTGCTGATGCTGTTCTATTGTTGTTGTTGTCGTCGTCTCTCTGTCTTATCCTCCTCTTGTCCCGGCAATTTCCCCCTCTGTCTTCCTTTTTTTCCTCTTTCCATCCCCTCCTGCTCCGGCCCAGCTGCACCAAATAATAATATAAATCCATTTAATGAAGTCAAAAACAAATAAGGCAACAGGAGATGTATCCCACACTTTCTTGATATATTTTTTTATTTTCCTGAGGGAACTCTCCTGAAATTAATCAAAAAAGTACTATCTATCTATCTACATTCATCCATACATACATACATACAGTACATACATACATACAGTACATACATACACACGTACATACTAGTACCGGTATACCGGTAGTAGTACCTACCGGTTGACCACTAAATGGTAACACCAGAATAAGTTTTCAACTTGTTTAAGTCAGGGTACACGTTAATCAATTCATGGTAAATTGGTGATTCATTAGTATACCGGTACTATACTAGTACCGGTATACTAATGAAACTATACTAGTACCGGTATACCCTACAACCCTATTTCAACGGTGTGTAGAGCTGAAAACAAGGCGGGCATAGGGCATTTTTCTTCTAGAAAGGCTAAATGGTGCCTAGTTAAGCACCCACGCATATTTGATGAGCCGGACGTGACGTCATGTAAATCCTAGAGTTGTTCAAAGTTATGCGACGGTGACAGTTTGACTCTGGAACAGACTCTTGCTGTTTTACTCATTGTATTTGTCATGGTGATTGTGCGCTGCCGAACATGCTCCTCTATTATTTTAATTTTTAATTTTTTTGTTTGTAGTATACCGGTACGTAGTAGTATACCGGTACTACTACGGTATACCCGTAGTAGTACCGACTAAATGGTAACACCAGAATACATTTTTCAACTTGTTTAAGTCAGGGTCCACGTTAATCAATTCATGGTAAATTGGTGATTCATTAGTATACCGGTACTATACTAGTACCGGTATACTAATGAAACTATACTAGTATAGTACCGGTATACCGTAGTAGTACTGGTATACGGTCCACGTTAATCAATTCATGGTAAATTGGTGATTCATTAGTATACCGGCACTAGTATAGCAGTGGTCCCCAACCTTTTTGTAACTGCGGACCGGTCAACACTCGAAAATGTGTCCCATGGACCGGGGTGGTTTATTTTTTTATTTTATTTTTTTGTCATAAAAAAATACAATCATGTGTGCTTACGGACTGTATTGATCTATATTGATGTATAATGTAGGAACCAGAAATATTAATAACAGAATGATTGAATAAAAAATAATAATAATAAAATTGTTATTTTTTTTATTTCTTGTGTGGCCCAGTACCAATCGATCCACGGCCCAGTACTGGGCCGCGGCCCGGTGGTTGGGGACCACTGTAGTATGGTACCGGTACTAGTACAGTGCACTACTAGCACTATTACTGGTATACCGGTAGTAGTCCACGTTAATCAATTCATGGTAAATTGGTGATTCATTAGTATACCGGTACTACTACAGTATACCCGTAGTAGTACCGGTATACCTACCGGTTGACCACTAAATGGTAACACCAGAATACATTTTTCCATTTGTTTAAGTCGGGGTCCACGTTAATCAATTCATGGTAAATTGGTGATTCATTAGTATACCGGTACTATACTAGTACTAGTTTTTATTTTTTATTTTTATGTCATAAAAAAATACAATCATGTGTGCTTACGGACTGTATTGATCTATATTGATATACAATGTAGGAACCAGAAATATTAATAACAGAATGATTGAATAAAAAATAAAAAAATAAAATTGTTATTTTTTTATTTTTTTTATTTCTTGTGCGGCCGGCCCAGTACCAATCAATCCACGGACCGGTACCGGGCCACGGCCCGGTGGTTGGGAACCACTGTAGTATAGTACCGGTACTAGTACAGTACCGGTACTAGTATAGTACCGGTACTATACTAGCACAAGTACCGGTATACCGGTAGTAGTCCACGTTAATCAATTCATGGTAAATTGGTGATTCATTAGTATACCGGTACTACTACGGTATACCCGTAGTAGTACCGGTATACCTACAAGTTGACCACTAAATGGTAACACCAGAATACATTTTTCCACTTGTTTAAGTTGGGGTCCACGTTAATCAATTCATGGTAAATTGGTGATTCATTAGTATACCGGTACTACTACGGTATACCTGTAGTAGTACCGGTATACCTACCGGTTGACCACTAAATGGTAACACCAGAATACATTTTTGAACTTGTTTAAGTCGGGGTCCACATTAATCAATTCATGGTAAATTGGTGATTCATTAGTATACCGGTACTATACTAGTACCGGTATACTAATGAAACTAGACTAGTATAGTACCGGTATACCGTAGTAGTATACGGTCCATGTTTATTTAATTCATGGTAAATTGGTGATTCATTAGTATACCGGTACTAGTATAGCAGTGGTCCCCAACCTTTTTGTAACTGCGGACCGGGGTGGTTTATTTTTATTTTTTATTTTTTTGTCATAAAAAAATACAATCATGTGTGCTTACGGACTGTATTGATCTATATTGATATATAATGTAGGAACCAGAAATATTAATAACAGAATGATTGAAGAAAAAAATAGAAGAAAAAAAATATATATATTTTTTAATTTTTTTTATTTTATTTATTTGTTGTGCGGCCCGGTACCAATCGATCCACGGACCGGTACCGGGCCATGGCCCGGTGGTTGGGTACCACTGTAGTATAGTACCGGTACTAGTACAGTACCGGTACTATACTAGTACCGGTACTATACTAGCACAAGTACCGGTATACCGGTAGTAGTCCACGTTAATCAATTCATGGTAAATTGGTGATTCATTAGTATACCGGTACTACTACGGTATACCCGTAGTAGTACCGGTATACCTACCGGTTGACCACTAAATGGTAACACCAGAATACATTTTTCCACTTTTTTAAGTCTGGGTCCACGTTAATCAATTCATGGTAAATTGGTGATTCATTAGTATACCGGTACTATACTAGTACCGGTATACTAATGAAACTATACTAGTATAGTACCGGTATACTGTAGTAGTATACGGTCCACGTTAATCAATTCATGGTAAATTGGTGATTCATTAGTATACCGGCACTAGTATAGCAGTGGTCCCCAACCTTTTTGTAACTGCGGACCGGTCAACGCTCGAAAATGTGTCCCACGGACCGGAGGAGGGTTTATTATTTATTTATTTATTTTTTGTCATAAAAAAATACAATCATGTGTGCTTACGGACTGTATTGATCTATATTGATATATAATGTAGGAACCAGAAATATTAATAACAGAATGATTGAAGAAAAAAAATAAAATTAAAAAAAATAAAATATTTTAAAAATGTATTTTTTTATTTTTTTATTTCTTGTGCGGCCCAGTACCAATCGATCCACGGCCCGGTACTGGGCCGCGGCCCAGTGGTTGGGGACCACTGTAGTATAGTACCGGTACTAGTACAGTGCACTACTAGCACTAGTACTGGTATACCGGTAGTAGTCCATGTTAATCAATTCATGGTAAATTGGTGATTCATTAGTATACCGGTACTACTACAGTATACCCGTAGTATTACCGGTATACCTTCCAGTTGACCACTAAATGGTAACACCAGAATACATTTTTCCATTTGTTTAAGTCGGGGTCCACGTTAATCAATTCATGGTAAATTGGTGATTCATTAGTATACCGGTACTATACTAGTACTAGTTTTTATTTTTTATTTTTTTGTCATAAAAAAATACAATCATGTGTGCTTACGGACTGTATTGATCTATATTGATATATAATGTAGGAACCAGAAATATTAATAACAGAATGATTGAATAAAAAAATGGAAAAAAATTAAATAAAATCTTTTTTATTTTTTTAATTTTATTTATTTCTTGTGCGGCCCGGTACCAATCAATCCACGGACCGGTACTGGGCCACGGCCCGGTGGTTGGGAACCACTGTAGTATAGTACCGGTACTAGTACAGTACCGGTACTATACTAGTACCGGTACTATACTAGCACAAGTACCGGTATACCGGTAGTAGTCCACGTTAATCAATTCATGGTAAATTGGTGATTCATTAGTATATCGGTACTACTACAGTATACCCGTAGTATTACCGGTATACCTTCCGGTTGACCACTAAATGGTAACACCAGAATACATTTTTCCACTTGTTTAAGTCGGGGTCCACGTTAATCAATTCATGGTAAATTGGTGATTCATTAGTATACCGGTACTACTACGGTATACCCGTAGTAGTACCAGTATACCTACCGGTTGACCACTAAATGGTAACACCAGAATACATTTTTCCACTTGTTTAAGTCGGGGTCCACGTTAATCAATTCATGGTAAATTGGTGGTTCATTAGTATACCGGTACTATACTAGTACCGGTATACTAATGAAACTATACTAGTATAGTACTGGTATACTGTAGTAGTACCGGTATACCGTACAACCCTATTTCAACGGTTTGTAGAGCTGAAAACAAGGCAGGCATAGGGCATTTTTCTTCTAGAAAGGCTAAATGGCGCCTAGTTAAGCACCCACGCATATTTGATGAGCCGGACGTGACGTCATGTAAATCCTAGAGTTGTTTAAAGTTATGCAACGGTGACAGTTTGACTCTGGAACAGACTATTGCTGTTTTACTCATTGTATTTGTCATGGACTCGGATGGGGAAAAAGGTATAATGTAGGACTTGTAAAGTTATAAGATGTAGTGCGCCGACTAGAACTCCAGACGTTATCAAAGAGACGTCCCGGTTATATGAGCGCTGCTTGTGTAACACGCCGTGATGCCAAATCCACGCAGCAGCTCCTCCTCCTCCTCCTCGTCGTCGTCGTCATCATCTGCAGGCTGCTGGCGTGGATCAATGTGTGACTTCCCTGACTGACATGCTGGATGTGTAACTCTCCCACAAAGACAAGTGCCACGGTCACGACCATGGGATCACGCGCCGGCACGCCACTTTACGCATACGCCTGCGTCTATTTATTGGTCGCCACCCTCCAAGGGGCGCGATGTCAGCGCCACCCCGGGACTAACAAGCCCAAAGCCGCCCAGCTCCGGCAGACTCTGCAGTGGTCGCACAACGGCAACGTCTTCAGCATCCTGACGCAGGGCGCGGAGTACCAGCCGCCCAGGCGCCGGGGCGCGCCCCAGGAGCGCGTCCAGCCGCGCCCGCTCACCGTCATCCACGACAACACCCGCCAGGAGCAGGAGCAGGAGGAGTCACCTGCCGCTCCCGGGCCGGCCTCCGAGACGCTGCCGTCGGCGCTGCAGCGGCTGGTGCGCGGGCGAGAGCACCGCAAAGTCCAGGTGGAGGCGGAACAGAGCCGGCAGATAAATGACACCCGGGAGAAAGTCACCGTCAGCCCGCCTGTGCCCAGGGAGGACATGATGATGGGCGACGACCCCTACGACCCGTCCAAGTCCATAGACAGCGACAACCCGTACTACAACCACTATGACGCGTACGAGAGGCCCAGGTCCAGGTCCAGACCCGGATATGGCACAAGGTACCATCAGTACGGTAAGAGTCAGGGGTTTGCTTCTGTCAACTCCACTTTTTACTCCGCGTTGCTTGAGCTGGAAGAGAAGTTTGCCAGATGGGAGATTTAAAAGAGACATTTTTATTTCACATAAATACTTTATTCTAATATTCACATTTAAACGTCAGCTTTATGCTTACATTCTTACATGTGGCCACCAGATGGCGCCACTTTCCCCCATTGCTTTTTTTTTTTATATTTATAAATTGCAACTAGGGATGTCCGATAATGGCTTTTTGCCGATATTGTCCAACTCTTTAATTACCGATACCGATATCAACCGATATATGCAGTCGTGGGATCAACACATTATTATGCCTAATTTGGACAACCATGTATGGTGAAGATAAGGTACTTTTTAAAAAAAATAAAAATAAAATAAGATAACTAAATTAAAAACATTTTCTTGAATAAAAAAGAAAGTAAAACAATATAAAAACAGTTACATACAAACTAGTAATTAATGAAAATGAGTAATATTAACTGTTAAAGGTTAGTACTATTAGTGGACCAGCAGCACGCACAATCATGTGTGCTTACGGACTGTATCCCTTGCAGACTGTATTGATATATATTGATATATAATGTAGGAACCACAATATTGATAACAGAAAGAAATGGGGGGAGGGGTTTTTTTTGGGTTCGTGCATTAATTGTAAGTGTATCTTGTGTTTTTTATGTTGATTTAATTGAGGAAAAAAAAACAAAAAAAACGATACAGATAATAAAAAACCGATACCGATAATTTCCGATATTACATTTTAACGCATTTATCGGACATCCCTAATAATAATCAAAATAAGTACAAAAACAGGAGAAAAAAACAGTGCCAGGGGTTTGTAAACTCAAAATAACTCAAATAGAATGCAAACATTGCTTCTTTTCCTGATTCATGCTTGATGACATCAGTGATTCTGGGGCCCTTAAATCCTTCTCCATGGCCCCCCTGACTGAAATATTAATATTGCATATCTGTATGTTTTTTTCCCCCCTGATTACTCATTCTAAATGTGTAATCAGATGCAATGTTTGATAAGTGCATTAATAGTTTTTACATGGACTTGTTTGACTTATGTAACATTGTTTATTTTTACAGCACTATTAAAACAGTGTTAAAAGTTTGTTTTTTTTGTTTAAATCTTACAATAGAAAAAAAAAACATGCAGGAAAATCCATGGAATAAGCAATACACATCTTTTATGGAATACCCCCGTCCCCACAAAAAAAAAATGGAGTTATGTAAACATCCTTGTCTTTGGAAAGGTTGACCCCCAAAAAAGGAAAAATAAAGGAAAAAAATAAAAAATCAAAGTATTTTTTATCATCTGGGTCTAATTTCTATGTCAATAACTTTTTAATCATCTCGTGATTTTATGAATTTGTTACCAATGTTTTAAGTGGTTCTTGGAACTCTTGGAGCCCTAAGGTTATTGGAACCCTAACCCTAGGAGGAGTTTGCCAGATGGGATATTAAAAAGAGACATTTTGATTTCACATAAACTAATCCAATACTTTATTCTAATATTCAAATTGAAACATCGGTTTTATGCTCAAAATCGTATATTTGTCCACCAGATGGCGCCACTTTTCCCCATTCAAAGCATGCAGAGACGTTGTTTGCCTTTTACTGAGTTATGCTGGATGACATCATTGATTCTGGGCCCCTTGAATCCCTTCTACTGTATATGGCACCCATGACTGAAATATTAATATTGCATATATGTTTTACTTGTTGTTGTTTTTTTTCAGATTACACATTTGAAAGGATGACAATCCTAAAAAATAGATGTAATGTTTGATAAGTGCATTAGTAGTTTTTACATGGACTTGTTTGACTTATGTAACATTGTTTATTTTTACAGCACTATTAAGACAGTGTTAAGAGTTTAAGAGTTTTTGTTTTAAATCTTACAATACAAAAAAACATGCAGGAAAATCCATGCTGGAATAAGCAATACATATATTTTATGGAATGAAAGGGGAAAAAAATCATATTTGCAGTATTTTTAGTCCTCCGGGTCATCAAATTAGGGATATTTTGTCTTATTTCTGTGTAAATAACATTTAATCATCCTGTGATTTTATGAATTTGTTATCAATCAATCAATCAATCAATGTTTATTTATATTATCAATGTTTTAAGTGTTTCTTGGAACGTTCACCTCAACCAGGGGTGTGGAACTTGTTTTCATGGAGGGCCACATGGCAGCCATGGCTGCCCTCAGAGGGCCACTTGAGTGAATTAGAGAATATAAAAGTCTCATTATATTATTGCCTATGCATTTGGTTATTTGATTTGTGTACGTACAAATTGATGGATAACTTGCTTTGAAATCGTAAGTCCAGGTGACAAGCACATATTTAAGTATTTATATATATATTTTTTTTACAAACTATGATACAATATCTAATAATTTGGGGTGTTTTTTTTTTTTTAATCACATTTGAATCTTAATTTTTTTAGTAATTTTAAAAAATCGATATTTTGCTCAATTTAATTCTGTCTCGGTTTAATTCCTTGATTCTTGTCTTGTTTAATAGATGTCATCAGTGTTTAATTCCACATACTGATATACTGAAGGTCGTAAGTGTTGTACGTGCGTACAAATGTTTTAAATTAAAATTTTCTCTAAGATTATATTTCATCATATTGGATTTTTATTTTTTGTCATCTGGTTTCAATAAATTAGTCTTTTATTTTTACAGTTTTGATTGACCGGGCCCCCGTTTTGCGTTATAAGCGTGTGTAAAATGTCAGTTTATTAATGACAGGGCACTTCATATGGAATTTACACATTCCTAGCCGCTTCCTGCTCTGTCACTCATAAGAACATAATGGCCGATTTCAAAATAACATGCTGTCAGAAGAATTGTATCTAAGTTATCACCAAACGTTGTGTTACATTGAGTTCAGCTCGCCCTGCGAGAGGACAAAAGCTCTCTTTGATCTTACCAAGCAAAAGGCTTGTAAAACTCCACTGTGTAGGACGGGGAGCGACATGAGGGTGTCGGTTTCTTTGAGGTATTGTAATCCACAGGAAGATTTTGTCTTGGCCCGAGATCTACAAAGCGGAGAGGAAGCAGGACCTGACTCCCCTCCAGGCACCTTTTCTTTGAACTGTTTTGTGATAAGGGCGATGGCTGTTTACGACCCCCCTCCCTTAGAAACAGCTGTTGCCATGTAATCGGGGAAAGTCCAAATAAAAGAGGATGCGTACAACCTTTTCGTCAGAGTGTGGTGGGACACCTGTACGAGGGTACAGTGTCTACGGGTTTCTCCTCAATTGAGCTAAATTGAATTCTGTCTCTGTTTAATTCCTTGCTTCTTGTCTCGTTTAATAGATGTCATCAGTGTTTGAACCTGACACATGCTGCCAAAGTGTTAGAAACAGCTCAGCCACAAGCATAAACTGGATTCCGACGAAGCGGATATCCTTTTAAGCACACGTTGCGATGTATTGTTGTATGTTTAAGGATATGAAACTTGTGTGCCGCAGGTCTTCCTGACCTGGTGCTTGACCCTTACTACATTCAGACGGCCGCTTACGTCCAGAGCATGTCGATGTACAACCTGAGATGTGCGGCCGAGGAGAACTGCCTGTCGAGGTGAGTTGTGGACACAAAAAGAAGGTGTAATCCACAGTCCCATCATAAAGTGCTCGCGGCAAACAGAAGCTAAGATGAGCCAGCAGTGATGGCCTCCACGGAAGGTAAACACAGGAAAGAAGCCCGAATGGTAAACACATCATCGGACCCAAACAACATGTCTCCTTGTTATTTTTCCACCCGACATTTAAGCTTCTTTTTTTTTTCCCGCTGGAAGAATGTTGCACGTCCGCTGTGGGGAAGAAAGAAAAAAAAAAAAAGGACAGAGTGTGACATATTTTATTGTTTTGTTGTGCAGCTCAGCCCACTCGGCCCGGGACTACGACAGCCGCATGCTGCTGCGCTTCCCCCAGAGAGTGAAGAACCAGGGCACGGCCGACTTCCTCCCCACCAGGCCGCGCTACGCCTGGGAGTGGCACAGCTGTCACCAGTGGGTATATGAACACACCGCATACACTATTTTAGATGTCATACAGACTAGTGGCACCTTGGTCAAAAAAAACTGTCATACAAACTTTGTAACTTTGGATGCATTCATTTTCCAACACATTGCAAAAAAAGTGGTCAGAGGGGCATGTTCACCACTGTGTTACATGGCCTTTCCTTTTAACAACACTCAGTAAAGGTTTGGGAACTGAGGAGACACATTTTTGAAGCTTCTCAGGTGGAATTATTTCCCATTCTTGCTTGATGTACAGCTTAAGTTGTGGTATTTTCAACATTTTCAATGGGAGACAGGTCTGGACTACAGGCAGGCCAGTCTAGTACCCACACTCTTTTACTATGAAGCCACGTTGATGTAACACGTGGCTTGGCATTGTCTCGCTGAAATAAGCAGGGGCGTCCATGGTAGCGTTTAGGGGTGTCCGATAATGGCTTTTTGCCGATATCCGATATTCCGATATTGTCCAACTCTTTAATTACCGATACCGATATCAACCGATACCGATATCAACCGATATATGCAGTCGTGGAATTAACACATTATTATGTCTAATTTGGACAACCAGGTATGGTGAAGATAAGGTACTTTTAAAAAATAAAATAAAATAAGATAAATAAATTAAAAACATTTTCTTGAATAAAAAAAAAGTAAAACAATATAAAAACAGTTACATAGAAACTAGTAATTAATGAAAACGAGTAACATTAACTGTTAAAGGTTAGTACTATTAGTGGAGCAGCAGCACGCACAATCATGTGTGCTTACGGACTGTATCCCTTGCAGACTGTATTGATATATATTGATATATAATGTAGGAACCAGAATATTAATAACAGAAAGAAATGGGGGGAGGGAGGTTTTTTGGGTTGGTGCATTAATTGTGTATCTTAAAAGTGTATCTTGTGTTTTTTTATGTTGATTTAATTAAAAAAAAAAAAAAAAAAAAACGATACCTATAATTAAAAAAACGATACCGATAATTTCCGATATTACATTTTAACGCATTTATCGGACATCCCTAGTAACGTTGCTTGGATGGCAACATATGTTGCTCCAAAACCTGTATGTACCTTTCAGCATTAATGGTGCCTTCACAGATGTGTAAGTTACCCATGTCTTGGGCACTAATACACCCCCATACCATCACACACTAATACACCCCCATACCATCACACACTAATACACCCCCATACCATCACACACTAATACACCCCCATACCATCACACACTAATACACCCCCATACCATCACACACTAATACACCCCCATACCATCACACACTAATACACCCCCATACCATCACACACTAATACACCCCCATACCATCACACACTAATACACCCCCATACCATCACACACTAATACACCCCCATACCATCACACACTAATAC